>NC_056743.1:702468535-702611035 GCF_019279795.1 Protopterus annectens
TTAATGTGGATCAGCTTTGTACCCAAAATATATTTTGTCAGCCAGTACCATGACACAGAGTGATAAATCCCTTACTATGGACCAAGCAATCTGAGGCTGATTAGTGGCTTGGACATCTGAAATGCAGGCAGGGGAGGACAGGAGCATATGTCTTAGGGGCTGGGGCATGTACATGGGCACACAATGTGGGTGGAGCTTCCTGGTGGAGCCTGGGGAGACAACTGCAAAGTGCTTTTGGAAGGGTGGGTGGAGGAGCTTACCGATGTCAGTTCCTTCTGAAAGTGAGGAGCAGAGTAGCGCTGTGTTTCCATTGCACTTCCCCCATTTAGGTGTTTTGTGTGTATGCTAGGGAAGGGAAAAACAGATTAAAAAAAGTGTAAAAACCACATGGTAGTCAGGGGTGACTTAGCTTCCACATCAGCCCAACCCTATTTGAGTAACTCTAAGGTATACCACAGCAAAATAATGTAATATCACAACATGCATTTGTGATGAACCTCATTTACTTACACAAGGCACTTTTGCCCAACATTTGACAGTTGAAAGGCAGCAAAAGGAGTGCAGTAGATGATGAAAACTACTAGGATAAGCAACAATTCTGTCAGTTGGTCGAGAAGATTAAGACTATGAGCTGCTAATGAGCTATTTCGTATGGTGCAGGGTTTGATTCTCTCTGCCTTCTTTTGTCTACTGTGTGACCTTGAAAAAGTCACTTAATCAAACAAAGCTCTAAGGGAATTGAGAATTTAGACTAGGGTCCTTAATGGTCTCCTGGACTGCACGCCTATTAACTACCCATGAACCTGTGAAACATGAATCCATGTGTATTTTATGAAGTAAATGGTGTACTGGGCCCCATCTTATGCAAGCACTGGGGATACATAATATGTAAATGTGTTACCCCTTATCTCCACCCATCTCAAAGCTCAACCAGTCCCAGTCTATAACACCTGCATATATTAACTATTTGCAGTCCTTCCATATTTCTTTCAGTATTCCTTTTACTATCCAGCTCTTTCTTCTGTTCTGTATATTATAACATATTCTCTGCCCTCTCACTTACCAACATTTCAGCACCAGATTGTTTCCCAATACAACACATCACCCCTCTTTTCTACCCCCTTCTCTATCCCTAAACTTGCCCAAATATCATCCTCCAATTAACTACCATACTGACA
Organism: Protopterus annectens; assembly: GCF_019279795.1. Classification (NCBI taxonomy): domain Eukaryota; kingdom Metazoa; phylum Chordata; order Ceratodontiformes; family Protopteridae; genus Protopterus; species Protopterus annectens. The sequence goes on from NC_056743.1 coordinate 702,469,714, forward strand.
ATCTCCATGCTGAGTCTCACTTCTCCTGCTGCTCACCCACTTAACATATTTACCTTCACACTTCCACACATCCCAAACACTATCATCCTAGTTGTACTACCCTACATGCTGCAGCATACTCAAACACAACCCCATTATTCATAAGTTAAAATTAAAAATTAATATTGACATTAAATATTTATCCTACAACAAATACATCTCCTCCAAACTAAAACTCAGTGGCAAAATCAATCCAAATCCTGGAACAGCTATATCCCTTCAAACCTTTAACTATACAATCTGCACAAAGCACACCCCCTTCAATACAACATAGCATTACTTGTTCTTCTCTTAACATTACACAAAAACATTAGAAGCATCAACAATAAAATGCCACATTTCCATGCCTGGCTTAACCTACATGCTCCAGATATAGTGGTACTCAAACCTGGCTAAAAAAATGAAACAAAAGATAATGAAATTCTCCTCCCAAACTATAATATACCAAGAGCAGACAGAAAATAAAATGGCCGCTGGAGTTGCAATACTATACAAAAATTCCTGCAGCTTACCCCTTTACCACTAAATCTTCCACAATTTGGTAAGGCAGAAATTCTCATATCAACCCTCAGGCTCAACCAGAACAAGACATTATCTATCATAGGTGCATATTTGCCACCTGGTAATCTCTTTATTGCAGAAAACTCCTTCTGCTGGGTCTCTTCCAATATCTCCCAAGAAAAATACATACTGGGTAATTTTAATTTTGACTGTCTCTCTCTCTCGTCTGACTCATCTAATCTGTCAATAAATCTCATTCATCTCTCACAGCTAATCACCACTCCCACCTATTATAATAAAACAACACTAAGGGAAAATTAATTGACTGGATTCTTACCTCTATGCATCACAAAATCTTTACCAGTCGTACCTTTCCAGATGCCATAAGTGGTCATCTCCCTATCTATGTAATATTCAAAAGCAGCCACATGTCAGCATAGCACATAACCTCACACATTTCAATAAAGGTCCCATTATCTGCTATATAACTGGGATGCTCTACAATATATTCCACTAGATGATACAGTTGATCTTTTTAAATCTGCTTTCTTGAACATCCTAAATAAACTTGTTCCACTCAGAAAATAGAGCATTAGGGCCAAACCTGACCCCTAGTCATCTCAAAATAAAAAACACCTAATGCATCTTACAGATAGAGCCAGGAATACACTGCTATCCAATAAAACACTGACAAACCTCCAAAAATTCAGAAAACTCAAAAAACAAATTAAAACTCAAATAAGTTAGATAAAAAACATACTACACTGACCTGCAAAATAAAAACTATAAAAATCCCAAAATATTTTGTTCCCCTACAAACCAGCTGCTCAATCACATCTGCACGACTCAACCATTTCCTATACTTACCACTAACAACAACTCTACCAACTGTTCTGATGCTTTCAACTTTCATTCCATTCAGTCAGTCTCATCACTACTTCAAAATGCCCCTAATACCACCAACCAGACAACAGCACCACCAACCATTCCTCTTCATAACCTCTCCTTCTAACCAGTTCCCACTAGTTACATAAACAAAAACTTTTACTTAAATTGAAGCCTACTGCCTTAGTCCCCGACAACCTACAAGGCAAATGCCATAAGATGGCTGCAGAGGCAATAGATGACCCCATCTCAATTCTAATAAATCACTCCATCAATGAAATATATATGCCTACCCACTGGAAAAAAAATCTGCATTCTTCCCCTCCACAAATAGGGTCATAGGTTCATAAGTAGGCACTAGGCTATCCGTTCTAGAGCCTATATAAGCCTAGCCAAAAAGTTCTCTTGGTTTCGCCACCCAAGAAAGTTATTTTCCCATCCCCCTGTTAAGCAGAGCCACAGAGGTGATCCCCGGGGTGAATTTCCTATTTCCCATCCAATTGTCTGGATTCCTCTTAAAGAGGGCTAATGAGGGGCTTTGCTTGATGTGAATGAGTAGTCTGTTCTAGAGTATGGGAAGTCTCTGGGACAGGAATCTATCCCTCCAGTATGTTCTGTTTATTGTGGTGGCAAGGTTCAGGTCCCTGGAGCGTGTTACACGGACAGACTGGGGTTTCTTTAAGTGTAGCATGTCCAACAGAACTGGGTTTGACATGGCTTTGTAAGTTAGACAGAGGTTGCCTCTGAGTAGGCAATAAGCGACAGAGCAGAGCTGGAGTTTTTTGAGGCGGTCTGCATACGGCATCTGTTTGAGGCCATTAATCCTCTTAGTGAGTTATTTCTGTGGCCATTCCCATTGTTGCAGATGTCTTGTGAGGCACATGCCAAACAGGGCATTGTACTCAATGATGGGTTTGATGAGGGATGAGTAGAGAGGAACAGTGACCTCTCTTTTTTCTAGAGGAGAACCCTTTAGTGATGAGGTGTGCCATGTAGGAGGATTTCCTGACTACTGTAGTGATGTGATTGTGAAAGGAGAGACTAGTGTCCACCTGTGTCCCAAGGTCTCTTATCACACTTTTGGTGTTAAGTAGGCTACTGCCTATGTGGTAGTTCATGGGTACAGTGTTTTTCCCAAAGGGGATGACAATACACTTTTTGGCATTGAGCTTGAGGCCATGACTTTGACACCAAGCATCAGTCTCAGTGAGGCCTCTTTGTAGAATGTCCACATCATTTGATGATTCTATTAAGGCACCCAATTTGCAGTCATCTGTGAACTTTGTTAGCCAAAGACCTGCTGTATTAGCCTGGAGTTCTGAGAAATAGATGCCAAATAGGAGAGGACCCAGGAGTGAACCCTTTAGTACTCTGCTTGTCACTGGTTTGAAGTTGGATTTGGAGTCGGCTACTTTCACCGTGTGGTTTCTGTCAATGAGCCAGTTGGCCACCCATCTTGTGACATAGGGATTTATGCCCAGTCTAGTGAGTTTATCTATAATTCCAGAGTGGGGGATGCTGTCGAAAGCCTTGGCGAGGTCAAAATAGGCTGTGTGCACCACCTTACCCTCATCAACGGCTCTGGTGACTGATTCATAGAAGTCAAACAGGTTCAGGAGACATGATCTACCTTTTACAAACCTGAATTGAGTGGGATCCAGCATTTGCTGGTTACCTATGTCTTTGTTTATAAGCTCCATGTTGACACGTTCCATGGTCTTGCACACCAGGCTCGTCAGGCTAAGGGGGCGGTAGTTCCCAGGGACCGTGGTGGTGTCCCCTTTGTGGAGTGGGATAACCATTGCTGTGTGCCATTCAGTAGGCACAAAGCCTGAAGTGAGGCTATGACTGAACATGGTACTTAGGTGGGGTGCCATTTCGTCCTGCAGTTCATGCAGAATGCAGCCTGGGATGTCGTCTAGTCCCATGGATGCTGTGTTTATGGCTTTGGAGAGTGCAGTCTTAACTTGTGCATCTGTGATTACAGGGGCTATGCATTCTTCCAGTATAGGGATGGGCCCTTTGGGGGGTGAAGTCTGCACTGAAACCTATCTGGCTGGATGTTGGCAATACCAGTTGGTTCTGTATATCTAGTGCCGTTGCTCTGTAGCTCGGAGCAGATCTGAGTGTTGCCATTGAGATTCTTGACATAGCTGTAGAATGCTTTATGGTTGTCTTTAGACTCAGTGGCAATTTTATTTTCGTAGCTAGCTTTGGAGGATTTTATGAGGGATCTCAGCTTCTTACTAAGGCTGACCAGGGAGTTAATGCAATCAGGGGATTTTACTTTTTTTTGCAACAGCTTCTTCCTTCTATTATAGAGTTTGTTTATGGAAGGGGACCACCAGATTGACTTCCTTTATTTGGAGGATAGCGTCTTGGTTCTGTTGGGGATGGCACGATCCATGCATTCGTGTATGTGTTTATACAGTGCATGCGTATAGGATTCAGCAGTCATACCTCTATTATCCGTCTGCAAGGGTGTAGTGAAGTTTGCCACTTCTGTCTTAAGGAGCATGAAGTTAGTTTTTTATGGTGGTTTCCTTAATGCGGGGGTGGAGGCGGAAAATTGATGTCTAGGGTGATTAGCTTATGGTCGGATCTGACCAGTGAGGAGTTGACCTCTGGCTTGGGACATCGGTTACCCATGTTGGTAATGACCAGGTCCAGGATATTGCTGCCCCTGGTGGGGGTATCGACTAGCTGATCCAGGGCATTGGAATTTATGAATTCCAGAAAGCGTTGAGCTAATGAGTTAGTACATGAGTGGTTTTAAAAAGTTCAAGGCCATAGCCGTAAAAATAGTAAGCCAAGACAAAAAGACTAAGACTTAATACAATAACTACACTCAATAACTACAATATAATATCATTATAAAAAACATAATAAAATACTATACTATATTATTATTAAAAATAGTAAACTGTAAACATTTTTAAGAGTAATAAATGCTGCCATCTAGTGGCCAAAAAACAAAATGCAATCAATAAAAAACCTTAAAGGCATGAATGAAATTACAGTACACATAGCGTCCACAGCTGGAGAATGTAAAAGTAATTACAAAATTAGAACATATCATAACTTAGCTGCCCTAAATTTAAAAAGGGGCACAATACTAATGTTTTCATTAAACCCCGGGGGTCTCCCAATGGCCACCTCTAATGTCCGCAGGCCCGATTAGAATATCAGGAGCTCTTTTGGCATGTGACCCTTGATTCTGGGAGACCCCCGGGGCTTAATGTATTCATGCCTTTATTTAAGGTTTTTTTATTGATTGCATTTTGTTTTTTGGCCACTAGATGGCAGCATTTATTACTCTTAAACATTTTTTCATTTTACTATTTTTAATAATAATATAGCATTTTATTATTTTTTTATAATGTACTGCTGTGGTGGTGCTGCGGTAGCATTGTCGCCTCATAGCAAGATGTTGTCCCGTTCGATTCTCATCTAGAGCTTCTTCTGTGTGGAGGCATACGTGAATGGGGCGTGCCTTCGTTGAAGGTTGTGCGTCAGGGCTGGTAACCCGGTACGTAAAAATTCACTACCAATCATTAGCGGACCGGAGTTCCGCTGTGGCGACTCCTAACTGGGAAAAGCCGAAAGACACAAACAATTATTTTTTTATAATGTTTTTTATAATGATATTTATATTGTAGTTATTGAGTGTAGTGTAGTTATTATATTAAGTCTTAGTATTTTTGTCTTGGCTTACTATTTTTACGGCTATGGCCTTGAACGTTTTAAGGGATGGTTCATTGAATTAGTATCTTTTCATTGGTTGTTTTGTTTTTAAAATTGTATTTAAAGGAAGTGGTTCTTTACGGTTGTATCTGATAAAGTCTGATGTGTATTGGACAAAAACGATCTATCCACATTGGTGGCATTAAGTTTTTCTTTGTATTAATAAATTTTGCTGGTTTACTTCGTGATTGTGCTCCAAGTGTGTGCTTTGTCTACAGTTGTTTTTGTTTTTTTTGCACACTGTTCCCTCTATTTTGTATTTTTGGACATGAGTAGGTTTCCCAGTTGATGATGGGGTAGTTGAAATCACTCATTATTAGGGTATTGGGCCGTACCTTAATATTATCCAGTATGTCAGGGAACGTGGGGTGGGCATCCTGAGGCATGGTGGGGGATCTATAGCAAGCTACAACCTGGATTGCAGTCTTGCCCAGTGTCAGTTGCACTTCAATAATTTCAAATACATTATGTTGAACAACTAGCCTGGAGGTGTGGATATCTTTAATGAATATGGACACTCCTCTTCCTTTAGTGTTTTGGTCCAGGTTAGGTGGCCGAAAGGTGTGGTATGAATTATAGCCTGGTAATGCAGGGGAGCTCTCTGGAGCCTTGAACCAAGTCTCTGTTACTGCACAGATGTCGATGTTCTCCATTTTAAGGAGTGCTTCGAGTGAGTGCATTTTAAGGTTTAGACTTCTAGCATTGAGTAACATTACCCTCAGTTTTTGCTTGCTTGTACCTGCTACGGTGGTGAGTTTGTTGTTTGAACCTTGCCTAAAAAAGGCACTATAGGGGTGGCAAGAGCCCCATCCAGTATCCAGAATCCCAGGGGTGACAGATGCAGGTCATCTCTGGCAAAGCATTGTGGTCTGTCGATCATGTCGTCCCAGGCAGACAGATACTGGATCCCCTTTGAATGACACCAGAAGGTTAGCCAATTGTTGAAGTCAATCATTTTGTCCTTGAACTGTGGTATTGTTCTGGGCAATGGCAGGATGCTACTCAGGGCAAAGGTCATACCTGCCCTGGCTACATGATCCGACAGCTCCTCCATGTCTCTCTTCATGTAGTCCAGGGAGGTACATCTCAGGTCATTCCCACCAACATGGACAATGACAGAGTCATATTTGTACTTGTTGTGGTGTGATCTGAGTGAGTGCATTATGTGGTGGATCCTGGCACCCAACAGGCAACTGACAGTAATTTTCTCCTTGTTTAGCCTGATGAGTGGGACATCAGTGTGCCTGACTATAGAGTTGCCTATGACAAGTGTGTTGAGTATGTTGTTTTGTCTTAAGGGCTGAGATTGAGTGGCACACTGATTTTGTGGTCTATATGTCGATTGGGTAGTGGGAGGTGGTGGTTGCTTGCATTTCTGCTTTGGAGTTCTCTGTTTGGGCAGATTTCTACTGAGAGCCTCCACGAATGTAGGCGTGTATTTTGTGTTACTATGTGTGGGTTTAGGAGGTGTATGAATTGATGGACTATGTGTTGAGTATGGTGTGTTGCAGGTGTTTACCCTCTCCTCTTGACTGTCTAGTCCAGTCTTGGCTGGAGAGAGCTTGGCTTCCAGTTTGGTTATATAAGTGCATCTCTCACAGGTTGTAGTGTTGGGTGGTAGGAGGCGATGGTTGTTGGTGTACATGAGGCAATTGCTACATTGCCCCAAGATGCCCAGATTCATCAGGTGGACAGGAGAAAACACCGGGAGCTGACCCTTAGACATGCCTAGATAGGTGCTTTTTAATTTAAGTAATAAAACCTTTTTCCCTCCTGACAAAGAGGGCATTAAACTGAACTCCCCAATTACAGGCCCATTGCTATCCTCTCCTTCTATCAAAAATACTTGAATAATGAATCCAGTCACAACTCTTACATCACCTCGCACAAAAAAACTCATCTCAGAATGGCTTTCATCCCCACCACAGTACCTCTGCCACTTTACTTAGTTTCATCAGTACAGTAAATCTAGTGTCTATCCTCTTCCTTGATTTATCCAAGGCCATTGACACAGTCTATCACTCTTTTTCTACACAGACTTCATAACCTAGGACTCAGCACTACTGCTATATCATGGTTTCGTAGCTACCTCCAAAACAGAACTCAAGTTGTCAAGTGGAAAAAAGACATCTAATCCTTCCTCCCTGTCCTGATCAGTATACCACAAGGATCAATCTTGGGACCCATTCTCTTTAAAATCTTCATCAATGACTTATATAAAATTGGTAAAACTGCATCCCCAGTACAGTATGCAGATGACACCGCAGTTATCTGTATCACAAAAACATCAATAAAATACGGGAACTTACCCAGGAGTCCATCTGTTTAGAAACCTGGCTGACATGGGAGGGTGGCATAATTGTTAAGGTGTTTACCTTACGAACACAAGGTGCAGGGTTTGATTCTCACATGGTGTAATTGGCTAGGCTTGAAATGGCCCACAAGGGTAGTTAGCCTAGTACTAATCTATGAACCTATGAACCTATGAACATTTACCCAACTATTTCTTAACCCAAATAAATCCAAACTAATCCTATTTACTCCCAAATAGGTTACAAGTAACAAAGCCTCCTTCTGTTACCTCATCCAACAATACAAAAATTGAACTTGTCAAACTTACTAAACTGCTAGACATCTTTGCAGATAAGAACCTAAAATCTGACACACAGATCCAAAATATAGTGAAAAAATTACTCCAAAAACTACATTTTCTCTATAAAGCCAAACTGTTCCTTTCAGACACTGTAAGAAAGCACATTGCCTCTACTCTTCTTTTGCCTACTGTACCATGTCCAAGTGACCTTGCTAAACAAACTTGAGCAATGTTACTACAAAATAGCACAAATCACAGCCGATCTTCCAAACAGAGCTTACACTGTGCTGCGCTAACGGAATTACAGTGGCTGGGATTACCACATTATCTAACCTACTCACAACTTCCACAAATCCATAACATTCTGTCTAAACCTAACAACTGTCCATCCATTTCCAACCTCATACAAATATATAACCCTTCCAGCCCACTGCGTTCGTCGTCCAGATACCTGTTGCATGTATCGAAACCCAACAATTCTGCTGGCAAATCACTACTCTCCTACCATCTCACTAAATCCTGGAACTCCCTCCCACTACCAATACAAGAACACACCCTAAAATCATTTAAAACTCAATTGAAGTCCTACCTACTCAGTTGCCAGCTCTGCACGTCATGTTCTTGGAAAATCTCCAAACTCTTAATGTCATGATTCTTTTATGTAACTGGCCATAATACAGCTACTGCCTCACAATCTCCAACTATCGGATTATCATCTACCCCTCTCTAATACTATCTCTAGCTCTCTTTTACCAGGACCTTCTCAGTACTCTTTCATATCGTGTAACCATCTTCATCATATAATTACTTCACTGTCATCTAGTCAATATCTGTTTTCAGTTCATTCCATTTGAAAGTAACTAGATTCTTAAAAGCTTGATATTAGCTAATAGCTTATCATATTCTTCATTTAACTGTCATGTTTTCATTAGCTGTCATATAATTACAATTTTATGTATGTTCATTTGCTGTTCTATGTATATACAGTTATTATTTTTTGATTAACTGTGGTATCATTTTTAGTCTGTGCATGAATGTTATGTAATTCTTGTATAACTGCCTTCTACTCATTCTGTAAAATGGAGCATTTCTCCACAGGCCTCCACTGAAAATGGGACTTGTGCCCATACAGACTTTCCCAGTAAGCAAAAGCAATAAATAAATATAGTTGGAATATGACGGTATGTAAATAAGTATAGTGGGAGTATTAGCGGTATGTAAATAAGTATAGTAGGAGTATGAGGGGTATGTAAATAAGTATAGTGGGAGTATGAGGGGCATGTATATAAGTATAGTAGGAGTATGAGGGGTATGTAAATAAGTATAGTGGGAGTATTAACGGTATGTAAATAAGTATAGTAGGAGTATTAGCGGTATGTAAATAAGTATAGTAGGAGTATGAGGGGTATGTAAATAAGTATAGTGGGAGCATGAGGGGCATGTATATAAGTATAGTGGGAGTATGAGGGATATGTAAATAAGTATAGTGGGAGTATGAGGGGTATGTAAATAAGTATGGTGGGAGTATGAGGGGTATGTAAATAAGTATAGTGGGAGTATGAGGGGTATGTAAATAAGTATAGTGGGAGTATGAGGGGTATGTAAATAAGTACAGTGGGAGTATGAGGGGTATGTAAATAAGTACAGTGGGAGTATGAGGGGTATGTAAATAAGTATAGTGGGAGTATGAGGGGTATGTAAATAGGTATAGTGGGAGTATGAAGAGTCTCTCTGGATGTTGTCTGTATTGTATTTCATATGTTGGATAATGACATGTCTGTAAAACCTTTCAGCAGTTCTGGTTGCCAGCTGGCCAAGGTAATCTTCCCAAGTCCAGAGCTTGGGACTATAACAAAAAAGGCAGTCATTTCTGTGGACATGGTACTGTCACACCAAAGTTTTACAAATTGATTGGAGCCTTCATCAAATCATACATCTCAATACATCTCACACCACGCATAGATTAAGGCCTGGGACTGTGAGCTTGCATGTGCCTACTACAGACAATTAGTACCATAATATAACACATGACATGCAGTAATGCAACAAAAATGCCTTCTCATTTTTATTGTAATTTCTCTTCTGAGTTGACAAATGTTTGTGGAAAGGCACTGCTGCACTGTATTCCTAATTTTATCCTAAGCCATTCTCTTCCTTTATAGATATGGTACCTCTGCCACTCTTTGATGGGACACACACATACACACACACACACACACACACACACACACACACACACACCCTGATGCAGTGTAAGGACTGGAAAAAGAATCTAAGCACTGGGTGTAGTCTAAGTTACTTTCAAGTGAAACACTTTAGTTTGGTGAATATGCCAGTATCCACACACATGCACACACACGCGCACACACACACACACACACACACACACACACACACACACACACACACACATACACACGAGCGTGACGCGCATGCTTACCACTGTATCATTTGCAGTCTGCCTTCTGACATAGTTGTCAACTAGCACTGCCATGGAACTATAGATTACTGAAAGAAAAGGTAGGGGGCACTGTTCTCTTCCATAAAAAGATGGCTTCCTAATAGCAAGGTTATGCCAAAGAGATTCCAAAAAAAGCACACACACACATACACTGATGCTGAAAGTTAAGTTTTCACATGCAGTTAATTAATTTTACTTCCAGCGCTCTTGTACCTCAGAATTTGATAATAATATTTCAAAAACAACACCAGATTTATAGAAAGAAAATCATTATTAATTCTGAAATTTAAAAACACATTCATTGAATCACTATATATAGTAGTTGTTGTTTGTCTTTCGGTTTTTCCCGGTAAGGGGGTCGCCACAGTGGAACTCCGGTCCGCTAATGAACGGCAGTAGATTTTTACAAAACGCCGAGGTGCCAGCTTGATGCTCAACCTTCAACGAAGGCATGCCCATTTATGCATGCATGTCTTTCAAACGCTACCCAAACGCAGGGAGGACATGCAGACTCCACACAGAAGGCACTCCCAAGCCGAGAATCGAACGGGAGAACCTCTTGCTGTGAGGTATCAATGCTACTGCCGTACCACCGCGTAGTATGAACCTTAATTTGTAGCAGCTCATCAGTTTGTGTCTTTTTAACTGAAAGAGGAGAAACATGCCTGGTCTCTTCATTCTAAAATTGCCCCTGGAGAAGATCTTTAGCTCTGCCCTTGATATATAACAGACATAGACAGAAGGTGCTGTGGTTTAACTCATAACCATTTTATCTATAGGACGTCTGCTACTTATGTCATCATAACTCTTAACTGTCCCTTATCTATCAGTCAATTATACAATCAAATCCCCATCTTCCAATTACAATCCACATTCAACCCAGCAGGGGTCAGGGTTGCATACTTTAAAATAAATATAAATTCCTTATACAACAGTTTTTTCTTTATATCTAAACAACCACCTTGCATGTTTATTTGTTCTAAACCAGTGCCCCTGAGCCCCACTGGATTACTACTGTGATACAATTTAAAATGCACAGCAAGAGGGCTTTCCATCTTAACATTCCTTATGTCCCTGATATGTTCTTGCAATCTCAATTTGAAAGCCCTCTTGCTCTCACCTATATAAAACATTTTACAAGGACACATTAAGGCATAAACAGTTCCTTCAGTGTGACAACAATACAGACCTCTAGGCATAAAAGAAATACCATTAATTTTATCAAATGTATTAACAACATATTTGCAACTAATGCAATGATTGAATGATAGATAATTGTGGGTTGGGTGATTGTTCTATTTAAATGCTTGGTTTTAAGTCCTTGAAGGCTTGCTTGAGCTGAGGCACTACAGTGTTTGTATTTAAAATAAATTTGGTTCATTGGCTTATCTTGTGTTTTATTTTGTTTTTTTTTAGTTTATGGTAGTTTTTTAAATACAAGAAAATATACAAGAAAAAGGATCATAAAAGAAGAAAGAAAATTGGAACGTCCACAAATATATAGGCAAGTACAGAGGTAGTACAGTTGTGTAAAATCTTACCATAACAGTAGATGTCCTTACCTTCACTGCTGCAGTATTCTTAACAGATGGGATTCCATGTCGTGGAAGCCCAACATTCGACCAGTCTACCCAAGCCTACTGTTGCTTTAAGGTAAGTTGAACATCACTCAAATGCTCCTTGCATAGCATAGGCCATAAAGGTGACATTCAGGCATACCATCTACAGAACTGATTTCCCTGGTAGGAACACAAGTTCAAGGAACCTAAGAGGTAACCTGTACATCCAGGAAGGCAAAGGACTAAGGGGATGGAGGGAGGGAGTGAATACTGCAGCAGTGAAGGCAAGGACATCTACCATTACACTAAGATTTTACACAACTGTACTATGTCCTTACATTCACTGCTGCAGTATTTTTAACAGATGGGAGAGTGCCAAAGCTCAAGAGGAATCTCCAGAGGAGGAAGGAGTAGTAGGGTTCCCTAAAAAGCCATGCAGAACGACACTAGCAAAACCAGCCCTAGTTCTAGAGATACCATCCAATTTGTAGTGCTTGCTAGAGGTATACACAGAAGTCCAGGTAGCTGCTTCAAGAGTAGAATTAGTATCTAAACCCTTGAAAAAACACCAGAAGAAGTCACAACTCTAGTAGAATGAGCTTTAACTCAAGAAGGAAGGCTCTTGCCATGAAAAGTGTAACAAAATGAAATAACCTTAGAAATCCAAGAAGAAATAGTTTGCTTGGATACAGCTAGTCCCAGAGATCTAGGATATAAAGAAACAAACAACTGATCAGATTTTCTAATAGCGTTAGTCTTATCCAAATAAACCCTAAGTTGCCTATGCATGTCCTATTCAGCACCCTCTCACCGTCAGATTGCGGAGAGGAGAAAAAAGTAGGCAGATTAATAGACTGATTAAGAAATAGCTTGTGAACCACCATAGGCATAAAAGAAGGATTAGTGTGCAAGGGCATCCTGTCTTCATGAAAGATCAAAACAGGAGGACAACTCAAATCCATATGGCAGAAGTACGAGCTAACAAGAGAACAGTCTTCCAAGAACAATGTTGCAAGGAAGCTGAAACAGCAGGCTCAAAAGGAGCCTGAGTCAACTTGTCCAAAACAAAATTAAGATCCCAGGGAGGAGGAACAGGCTTCCTGGGAGGTCTAATATTAAGGATACCTTTAAGAAATTATTTAACCACAAATCTAGAGGCTAAAGGACAAGAAGTCAGAAAAGCAGAGATAGCTGATAAATGGGCCTTGACAGAAGAATAGGCCAAACCAGCAATGAGCAACTCACACAAATAAGAGAGAACCAAAAGAACATCCACAGTAAGTGTGCCCAGGTTACGAGGGAGAGACACCACACAGAAAACCTCTTCCATTTGGTCAAGTAGGATTTCCTAGTAGGAGCTTTCCTGGCCTCCTGCAGGACTTGCAGGACATCCTCAGAAAAAAAGTGTGTATGAGGAATCAAAATCCTTTTACCCGCAGTGTCAGTTGAAGTGTGGACAGGTGGGGATGGATGACAGATCCCTTGTTTTGTATGAGTAGATCTACCCTGTGAGGTAACTTGTGATAATTGCCCCTGGCTAGATGCAGACGTAGAGAAACAGAGCTGTTGAGGGCAAAAGGGAGTCACCAACAAGATTTTGGCAGCATCCTGTTGAATCTTGAACAGGACTTTCAGAATAAGAGGAAGGGGGGAGATGCATGAAGAAACATCCCCTTCCAAGAAAATGAGAAGGCATCTATCTTCCACACCAGAGGACCCAGGACTCTGGCACAGAACAGAGAAATTATCTGTTCAGAGATGAGGCAAAAAGATCCACTTGAGGAGTACCCCACTGGTGGATAATGTCCTGAAACACATCACTTTGAAGCATCCATTTGTAGGGCTGAGTTAAGGACCTGCTCAGAGTTTCTGCCACAATGTTCTGACTGGAAGGGATATAAACTGCCTGAAGAGTCACTTGATACTTGACAGCAAGATCCCATACCAGAAGTGCCAACTGGCAAAGAAGATAAGATCTTGTTCCTCCCTGTTTGTTGATATACCACATCACTGTTGTATTGTCTGTGAACACCTTGAGAGGCCCTGGACAAAAAAAGAGTATGAAAGGCCTGAAGAGCCAGCAGAAGACCTCTCATCTCTTTGATACTGATGTGCTCCTTCTGCTGACAAGGTGACCACACCCCATGTACTTATAGGGAGCCAAATGTCACCCCCCATCCCATGTCTGAAGCTCCTGTGAACAATTCTTGCGAGGGAAGAATGGGATGAAAAGGGATTCCTGGATGCAGAGGCAACTGCTGAATCCACCAGTGAAGTTCCTGTCTGAGATAAGGAAGAAGAGGAACTACAAAGCCTGGAGGTTGTGCATGTTGAAGCCACACTGACTTCAGGAACAACTGAAACTTTCTCATGTCAAGTTTGGCCAGAGGGAGCATTAAAATGGTGGATGCCAAGAAACCCAGAGCTCTCAGAAACTTCCTGGTGTAATGGAAGCCAGAGGAAGGAGAGTGTGGAAGAAAGAAATGAGAGTTAAGGCCTTTGGAGGAGGCAAGGATACAAGCATTGGCACCGTCTGAATCCTGCAACCCAGAAAAACATGATCCTGAGAAGGAGTCAGAGAAGACTTTTTGAAATTTATTGTGAACTCCAGGCTCTGAAGAGGGAAAACGGCAAAATGAAGATTTTTGCAAAAGGATCTCTGGAGAGGACAACTGAATCAGCAAATCTTCTAAGTAAGGAAATATTTTGATCCCTTGAAGCCTGCTAAAAGCAATCACAGGAGCAAAGCATTTGATGAACACCCTTGGGGCAGTAGAAAGACCAAAGGGCAAAGCAGAGAACCAAAAATGTCAGGAAACAAGAGAGAGAAACGCAAAAACATTGTGAAAAGAGGATGGATTGGAATATACAGATAAGCATCCTTGAGATCCAGAGACACTATATAGGTCTGAGGGAGCAACAAAGGAAACAGAGTCTGAAGGGACGGGTCTATATTATAACACTGAATTTTATAAAGTTCGAATGTTATAATATCTAACCAGTTTTGTCAAATGCTGAAAACAGCGAAGGTGCAGGACACCGAATTCTTTCCCAGGGAAAGAATTTGGTGGGCCGTTGCTGTGGCTTCGCTGTTTTCAGCATTCAATATGTTGGAGCGTTACGGGTCGGGTTCAGGTAAGTGTGCAATTGTGTGTAGGTTAGGGTTAGGGGGCGGGTTAGATGAGTTAGGGTTAGGGAGTGGGTCAGGTAAGTGCGCGGTCGTGTGTAGGTTAGGGTTAGGGGGCAGGTTAGGTGAGTTAGGGTTAGGGCGCGGGTGAGGTGTGTGCAATAGTGACGGACCTTAGGATTAGGGTTGGGTTAAGGTAAGTGGATAGCTAGTAGTGCATGTAAAGTTTAGTTTAGGTGTAAGATTTTAACTGTATGTGTGCGGATTGCTGTTTTTTTTGTGTGTTTGTGTTGTGCGTATGTTTCTCGGAATAGCGATTTTTTTCCCTGGGAAAAATATTGCTATTCTGACCAATGTTTGTGGATTTCGGTGTTTAGAGTTCGATATTATAGCATTCAATCTTTGTAGATTTCGATGTTATAATATAGACCTGAAGGGACAACATCCAAAAGGAAGGCACTGACAAAAAAGTGTTCAGATGAGAGAGGTCTAAAATAGGACTCAAGTGCCCTCTTTTTTGGGCACTAGAAACAGTATGGAGTAGAACCCTTTTCCCCTTTGGGACACAGGCACCTCCTGAATAGTACCCTGTGTCAAGAGATCTTGAAGAACCTCTGGGAAAAAGGGAAGTTGTTTGCAAGGAGGCTGAGAAATGCCCATAAAAGAAAGACGGAATTTATACACCATGAAGTATCCCTGATGAATGATAGAATCCATTAATCCTGAGTGATCTGAGGCCAAACATGAAGAGAAAGAGAAAAGAGGAAAGTGGCTGGGAAGAGACAAGTAGTCATACAGCACACAGTTTGTCAGGAAAGGAAGGTTTCGGAATCCTTGAAAATTGAATAGCCTTAACAGGAGGAGCCCATTTGCTACTCTTTTTTACCTTTATTCGAATGATGAGATTGCCTATGAACAACTGGCTTAGTGGGGTGGTCTGTCTAAAATTTAAGCACAGGAGAAACAAATACAAGTTTAAGATCCTATAAGGCCTTACTCTTATCCTGAAGGGACTTAAACCAGCAGCTGCTTCTCCAAACAAAAGTTTAGTATCCAGAGGAACATCCATCAACTAAGATCAGGTAAAGGTTGAAGCCTAAGCCAAGAATACCTCCTCATCATTGAACCAAAAGCAGCAGCCCTAGAAGAGGCATCTGCTGCGCCATAATTACATTTAATAGAATGACGAACTACTTGAGAGGAAGTCCCTAGCAAGGAAAAAAACAGAAGTTTTACCCTCAGAATCTGAAAAATCAGAAAGAAGTTGACAGCCCTGAGAAAGAAGAGCCAACACATACCTAGATATATGAGTCTGATAATTAATATCCCTAAAAGCTAGAGTAGCAGAAGTGTAAATCTTCATACCCAGCCTGTGCATGGTTCTGCTGTCCTTGTCAGAAAGCAGTAACTTGAACAAAGGAAGCAACTGATACAGCTTATCAGAGGCTAGAGACACCACAGGGGGTCAGCAGCAGGACATTTATACAAAAAAAAGCAACAACCCTCAGGCACTCTATAAAGCCTATCAGGTTTCTTGGGAGCAGGGGGCAGAGAATCGGGCACATGAGACATTGGAAAAAGCATCCAGTCAAGCAGCCAAAACAGGAGGAATATCCACAGGTTTAGGAGATTCCAACTGCAGCAACTCATAGCACCTCTTATGGATATCAGAGACCTGAGCACAATCCCACTTAAAAAATTGCATCATCCTAGAGATTGTGTCCCCAAAAGAAATTTCCTCAAAAGAAACATCAGGACTAATAGATTCCTCCTCCTCTGATGCTTAGTCCAAAGAAGAAGGAATTTGAGTAGAATAAGTCAGGGATTTGTCATCAGAATCCTACTCTTCCTCAGAAAAAAACTCGTTCTCTAGGCCTTTTGAGGGGAATAGAAGACCAAGGAGGAGCAGGAACCAAACCCTCTGAGGAGGCTTTAATGACATTAAAGCAGTAAATAGCCCCAGAGTAAAAGCCTGCCACTCACTTTGTGGATCCCTAGGAGCAGAAGAAGCATGTTTAGTTTTTTGTTTCTTTTTTTACGAGAACATCCCCCCCTCCCCCGTAAAACTGAGAAGGTTCAGACCCAGAACAGCAGTTGAGAACCATAGTAGAAAATTCTTCCTCAACTAAAATCTGAGGAATTTCCCTTAGAAAAAATCAACCATCGCTTCCCCTGAACATCCGAAATGGAAGCCTGCAAATCCTTTTCAGATGTGCTGCCAGCCATATCCTCACCAGCCTTCAACCCGGTCATGGTAGAGACATCTGACAACACAGCCAGGCGAGCCTCCAGGTTCATAATGACCTCAGGAGAAATATCAGGTAGAGGCTGGACAATGCAAGATTCCGGTCATACCTTTTTGTACCTTCTTCCTCTTCCCTAATGGCTGAGCCTCAGGGCTGGAGATTCCTTCCATTATATCTTTAGCGAGACGCTTAAGATGCTGGTTCTCAAGCTACAAGGAAAGGGAACAAAGCCTACTGTGAATGGTTTTTGGGATGAATGTCTGACAAATCGAACAAGAAGTATGGTCGTGAGAAGCTCCAAGGCGAAAAAGACACTTATGGCTGTCTTTATGGGGAATCTGTCTTCTACACTGGCATTTACCCTTTCTGGATGACATTAACCCCAAAGAGCACAAAAAAAGGCAAGAAAAAAAAAAACAAAAACCCAATGGGACACTTATCTGCAACTTGCTAACATTCAGCAAACAGGCTGTAAATGCATGCAGCTGGTGAAAAACGGACATAGGCAAACAGATTGACAGTAAAAACAAATGTTCAGACTAGCAGCCAAGAAGTTCTGTAGATTGTATGCCTGAACATCACCTTTATGCCCTACACTATGCGAGGAGCATTTGGGTGACATTTGGCGTACCTTAAAGCAATGGTAGGCTTTGGTTGACTGCTGCACTGGGGATTGTGCAAATACTACAATATAGAAGTAGTGGAGAAGCATTGGAAACACAAACCACAAAGCATTATAAAGAATGATGGTATATATCACATGACATCACCCATTATCAACAGCTGAAAAAATAGATGCAAGAAAAACAGATATAGTAGTCCATGAAAAAAAAAACACAAAAGTAGCACTGATCATTGAAGTTGTTACACAGTGTTTATAGTATCTTACATACAGAGAGACACAACATCATAAAATACCAAGATTTGCAAGTAAAAATGAAAGTAATGTAGAAAAAAGATACCCAGACAGTTCCAACAGTATTAGGAACAATAGGTCTAATAAAAACCAATTTAAAGTCGTAGTTAAATATGCTACCAAAATATGTAACCCCATATGAACTACAGAAGGAGCCAATTCTGGGCCCATTATTTGTGCTGGGAAGAGCACTCTTAGCTGACATCAAAGTGTGAAACAATAGTAATTTTATGAATTCTAATCACACCCTTACTTAGGATTTGGTCCATTCCTGTCATGGTATTAGAAACCCAAAAACTGGAAAAATTAAATCCAGATATCACTCATAAGAAGCCACCCTTCCTTTCCAGAGAAATACTTTCAATGTCAACAGAAACACTTTACTGGGTGGTGGAGAGGCTATGCAACCCAACCTGTCTTACCAGTGGGAGAGCATTAACCACCCTACAATGTGAGTCTGCTGCCTGATAGTTTACTAGCAAGATTCCTGCTATGAAATCTGCCCTACCATGATTTGACCTCATGGGTGGTGCAGCTGCTCTAACCTTCCCTCTTTCTATCTCTTGGATAGTGTTTGATATTCCTGATTATGAAGAGTTCACTTCTGTGAACTCTAGTAAGTGACAAACAATATGGAGACTAGATCATGACTGCCCTTGATGTTCTAGGATAAGTGATCTACCAGATTCAGGTTTCATCAGTGTGAGATTTTTTTTGCCTGTTGTTTTGCGACAAGCCACAGCCATACTAATTTGCAAGAAACCATCCCTGGATTCTAATATTTTTGACAACTACCACCCACTGTTTGACTTTCCATTTTTCAGGAAGGTTATTGAACTGGGTGTTTTCTTACAACTGGTAGATTCATGGATTCTTTTTAATCAGGTTTTTGCACTCATCAGCGAGCTCTCATGAAGGTTATCGGTGACCTTTTATTGACTAGAGACCAGCAGTTCTACTCCATGTTGGTCCTCCTGGATCCCTTAGCAACATCTGATACAGTGGGCCATAGTACTTTGATACAGTGGTTGCAAACATATTATGATGTCTCTGCTGCAGTCTTTTTGTAGTTTGTTTCTTATCTCTCTAACAGCTACCTAAAAGTCAGGCCAGGGAACAATTCCTCTACCATATAATCATTGACATAAGGAAAACCACAAGACTCTGTCTTAGGCTCTTTACTGTGCATGGTATATGTGATTCCTCTAGGAAATCTGTTATGGGAGAGGTGTTTACCATGCCATAGTTATGCTGATGACACACAAATCTACCTCTCCATTCCCCAAGCTTATACTGTGATTGCATATTCCTGGGCTGATGACCCTGAAGCCATACACTCTTTACTTACCAAAAATCAATTGAAGCTAAACATCTCTGAGACTGAGGACTTGGATAATCATGCACTTTTGACGGATTATTCCAACCCATCCACCCTTTGCCTAGTTTCATCATATATGATGGTAATATGCTTGAATTTTTAGATAAGGTGAATAACTTAGTTGTGGTACGGGATATGAGGATGACAAATTCAGGACCAGGGATCAGCAATAGTGGAATATTTATGTTTTCATTTGCAAAACATCATTAGGATTAAGCACCTGTTATTTCAAGCAAGGTTATTAACTAATACATCACATTACAGATATATTATGCCTGCTTGGTGCATTGGCTTACTGTTCAGTATAAAATCATCTGTAAGATCTTACTGCATTTGTCAATTCATGACAAGTCCACCCCACCCCACCCCCACCCATAGCCAGCTTTAGGCACCAGGGAATTTTATAAATACAAGCATAACACCAGACAGTATAACTCTCAATTCCTTTTCTTAAGAATTCAGTGCAATCCCAAAAATAATAGAATAAAGGCTCAGAATCAGGACTAGATTTTAAATATTACTCTAATGCAAACACCTTTTGCATCAACACATATTTTTGGACTTCTTCTTTTTCTTTCAGCTGTTCCCATTAGGGGTTGCCACAGCAGATCATCTGTTTCCATTTCTTCCTGTCCTCTGCATCTTGCTCTGTCACACCAACCACCTGCATGTCCTCTGTCACCACATCCATAAACCTTATCTTAGGCCTTCCTCTTTTCCTCTTACCTGGCAGCTCCATCCTTAGTATCCTTTTCCCAATATACCCAGCATCCCTCCTCAGCACATGTCCAAACCAACGCAATCTCGGCTCTCTGGCTTTGTCTCCAAACCGTCCAACCTGGGCTGACCCTTTAATATACTTATTTCTAATCCTGTCTACCCTCATCACACCCAGTGCAAATCTTAACATCTTTAACTCTGCCACATCCAGCTCTAACTCCTGCCTTTTTGTCAATGCCACTGTCTCCAACCCATATAACATAGCTGGTCTCACTACCCTCTTGTAGACCTTCCCTTTCACTGTTACTTATACTCTTCTGTCACAAATCACTCCTGACACTCTTCGCCATGCACTCCACCCTGTCTGTACTCTCTTCTTCACCTCTCTTCCACACTCGCCATTATTCTGAACTGTTGATCCCAAGTATTTAAACTCATTCACCTTTGACAACTCTACTCCCTGCATCCTCACCATTCCTCTATCGTCCCTCTCATTCACACACATATATAGACATATTTTTGGACAATAAGTATAAAACTCAGATGTCTGGCTTGATTGACTGTTTGTAATCCTGAATGATTTACCAGCAAATCAAATTTTTTGCGAAGGAGAAAGCAAATATATGAACAAAATCAGGGAAGGTCTGTGAAATCAGGGACAGTGATAGGTATGCATTACTGCCCAATGAGGTAAATAAGTGACTTACCCCTGCTGCTATTTGATGACTACTAAACAGCAGTCACTGATCTGGTGTGGTAGTACCAGTGTTGCACAAATTTATATATTGCTATTTGCTGAAATAACTACAAAACTAGGATGGCTATGGCTTATGCTTGTGTGTGTGTAAAAAAATCACTAATTTTTGTATGTGCATGCACCCAGTAATGCCAGGACATTATTCTTCTGGGTATCAGTAAAAATCTACTTAACAAGTAATTGTATTTCAAAAGTAAGACATAAGATATATCACAGAACATTCAGACACTTAGATCTTCTTGGCGTCTGGTGGCCCCCACTCAGACTGTATAAATGGATACTGGGGGCTCCCTTAATCATCATTGACTCTGTGGGGACCCCCACAAAAGCTTTTGCTGGTTGAAGAAAAATGAGGGCAAAAAAATGTATTAATTTTCTGACTGACCTGTTTAACCTGAATAATGCTGAGATATGACCCTTTTAGGATAAAGCTGATAATAGCCTCTGGTTTGAACCGCACACATTCTAAAACCAACCCTGCTCAGATGTGTGTGTACAGAAAGCTGCTGTAGGTTATGGGGGGCTGGGGATTGTGTGGTTATTACAACTTTAATTTCATCACAGTCAAACCTTAGAGGTGTGCACATGGTCATTGTAGCTTGTGATTGAGCTGAGGACAGTGTGGTCATTGTTTATTTACTTTTCTCACAGACCTCAGAGGTGTAAAAAGAAGGTTACTGTAGCTTGTGTAGGGATGGTGTACTGTCTAAGAGCAAAAAATTAGAATATATTACTGAAATCATTCTCACAATCACACATCAGGTACATATACGTGGGGCTAACTTTGAGGGCTAGGGGTGAGGAAGCATGCTATGTATACATATATCAGCAGTCACTTGAAATATATATCTAAGGCAATTTAAACCTCTACTTTCATCCTAGTCTAACACCAGAGGGATGTATAAGCAATGACTGTCTTTTGTGTGTGTGTGTGTGGGGGGGGGGGGTTGGGGAAGGAGGCAGTATTCCCAGATAAGACCTATGTATTTCCACAACTGGCTTGTTAGTTTATTCTGAGTTACTATTTTGTCATCTTTGAACATTAAGCCTTGGGCACAGCTTATGTCTTTTTTGAAAGAAAAAAAAAATAAGACTGATTTTTTTTTTTCTTTTTCATGATTTTTTGTTTAGGCCACCATTGGAGTAAAATGGTGAGAAAATGCTCTAAAATGCATCCCAGGGCACATATATAACCCATATGGCTTTGGGGGCACCCGCATAATTGAGTTATTTCCTAAATGGTTATTACTGTGCCTCTTGGTCAGGAAAGGAGTGCTGAAAGAATGGAAAGAAAACTAAAGCTGAACAGCAACAGTAAATTTCTTTCCTTAATAATAATTTCTGTTCAAGCTATTATTGGATGAAAACATTGTATAAAAAGAAAAAAAACTTTAAAATGCACTTCAGAGCATATATAAAGTTATAGCTTCTTGAAAAAGCTGAGAGGCAAAATGTGAAAAAAGGAAGAAAAAAGTAATATGCATGGTATGGGGAGCCCAAAAGGGGTGGGGGATCAGAGGAGAGGACTGGAGGGTGTGCAGGGGGTGTTGAAACAATAGGCCTAGTCATCAGTCCAGCCTGTACATATAGTTGTTGTAATGTATCATTGTTGCAACTAAATGTCAGTAACTGTAAGTGTCCCTTTGTTAGACAGGTCAACAAAGTGTGGTATATAGGCCTGTTGTAATGTAACAGCTTGTAGCTAAGGTCTGTCTGTGCATACTACTAAAAGTTTGCAGCACAAACTAAAAGGTTTCTTAGGAGGTGTGGCATTGACAGAATTATACTTATACTGGAAGTGCCTAGGGGTCCTCCAACTTGACATTTGCTGGGGGCCACCAAAATGCTAACACCAGCCCTGTCCCCACCCCCATACCTGAAGGGGATTGTGGTGCCTACCTCCAGACTCCCGTCAGGGATAATATGTCTGTAATATGATGTACCAGTTAATAACCTTGCTTGAGATAACAGGTGCTCAATCCTAATGATGTTTTGCAAATGAAAACAAAGATTCCACTATGGCTTATCCCTGGTCCTGAATTTGTCATCCTCATATCATGTACCACACCTAAGTTATGCACCTCCCAAGGGCTGCTGGCAGTTGTACAAGTATATCTTAAGACTTCAGAATTCCATTCCTTTTCTTACCAAGCTTCTCAAATGTAGAATCTGCTACCATGGTGGTTTTGGGAGTGTCTGTGATTGGCTGGCTTCTGGGGTGGGGCCTTAAAACTTATCTCTTTGAACTGGCCTTTGATGGAGTAGAATAACTATATCTGTTGCATTATACATTTAGTTGTTAAATCTAGTTTGTTTACTGTATGCTTGTTATGGGTGTATTTTGGACTAGTATGATTTGCTGCTGAGGTATTTTGGCTAAAACACCAAAACAAAATTGAAGATGAAGTTGAAGTTGCCAGTCAAAACCACAGCCTATTTAATTCCTCACATAGGAATTTAACCCCTTTCCCCAAGATGGCACAACCGTATAGACTGCTATATTAAATAAGGGGGATATAGGGTGAAAGTTCACCTCTACAAATTTTTTTCCAAAAAGCTTGTGACAGAAAACATACTTCTTTATTGTCCTTGATTTTGCAAAATATACTTTGGCATTTGATATTTATTTTATTTTTTATTTTACATTTGTTGACCGGGATAGTCCGACTGGATGCATGTCCATTTTCAGCGGATGCCCGGGGAGAAAAGCTTCAAGGGTAAGCAGATACAGCATTACATAATACCAGCATTACATATTACAAACAGGCTATTTACAGGGATTACATAAGTAAGCAAGTTAAACAAGTTCCACAGGTTAGAGTTAATCCTGAGCGCAAGTCAGGATTAAATTAAATTACACAGCAAAATGGTTAACAGATTTTTACACATTCTAGAGAGAGTTAGCCAGGCTTGATACATTGACATAGCCAGTTAAGTGACAAATGTTGTTTGAGTCTAGTTTTAAATTGACCTAAGGTGGAAAGTAAGGTAATATCAGCTGGAAGAGAGTTCCAGGATCTACTTACAGAGTTTGCAAAGAGAGAGTCACCGGCTGTGTTATTAATTTTGCTAGTCTGAATTAGTAGTTTGTTAGAGGATTGAAGCGGTGTAGGATTGTTATAGGGAGTGATAATATTTTTAAGTGCAGGAGTATTGTTCGGATTATAGAGGATTTTATAGGCCATAATCAGTTGGTTATACTGGATTAGGCTGGGTAGTTCAAGCCACCCAAACTTGATTTAGATTGATGCAATGATGTGTCCTAAAAGGCAGCCCAGTGGCAAACCTGGCAATGTGGTTGTAGCAAATTGAGAGTTTGTTAAGGACAGTCTTGTTTAAATTCGAGAGTAGAGGGGATACATACAGAAGGGTTGAAAGAAGGTGAGAGCGAGCTATGGCAATTTTAGCTGGAGGGGTTAGGAAGGCTTTTATTCTGTAAAGTGACCCTAGTTTTTTATTTGTGGTTTTGATAGTTTGGTTAACATGTAGGTCACATTTTAGATTATTATCTATGATGACACCTAATAGTTTTGTAGAGGGGTCAGGGGAGATTATTGTGCCATCATTTGAATTTATGGTAAAGGTGAAAGCGGTAGACCTACGTGTTGGTGAAAATAACAGCATTTTAGTTTTTTGGGGATTTAGGATCAGACGACGTTCAGAAAGCCAGTTTTCTATTGTATTAAAGGTGGTCTGGGTAGCTGACCATAACTCTATTGGAGATGTGGCTGAGCAAATCAGAGTAGAGTCATCAGCATATTGGATACAGCTGACTTTTGCAATGACAGTATAAAGGTCGTTAATGAAGATGGAGAACAGCAAGGGCCCTAGTATAGAGCCTTGTGGTACTCCAAGGGTGTTAGGTAGAAGGTTAGAGAGTTTGTTCTGCCAGAGGACAGCTTGCTGTCGACCATTCAGGTAGGATTGAAACCATTGAAGGGCTCTAGTATCTAGACAGAATGTTTGCAGGGTGTGGATTAAAAGTTGGTGATCAACCATATCGAATGCCTTGCAAAGATCCAAGAAGAGGGCTGAGGATATATCATTATTGTTGCAATTATGGTTTATGTTGTTGGTAAAGGCTAGGAGGGCTGACGTAGTGCTGTGATGAGGACGGAAGCCATGCTGAGTGTCTGTCATAAGGTGATTCTAGATTAGGTGGTGCATGAGTTGTCTATGAATACATTTTTCTATAATCTTTGCAAGTGGAGAGAGTATAGCTATTGGCCTATAATTGGAGAATATAACATATTTAACATATTTAATTAAAGCATACCATGAAAAACTGCTCATAATGCCAAAAATAGCAGCAGTACTGCAAACAAGCAAAACATTGTTTTTGGTGACCGACTGTATTCACTCTATAACTCTCAGACAGGAATGATCATTGACCAATTAAAACTGAACAGCTTTGCACTATTTTTACTAGCTAAGAATGTGCTAACCCTTTACCTGGGTTTTTCCATATTAGGCACATGTTTCAAGTTCCACATTGGAACACTCTATGCTGGCGCTATCCTTGTTGGCAATATTCATGTTGCAAGAAACATATCATCAAAAACAGACATCCATCTTGAAATAAAGTGAATTTCAAAATAGAATATTCTATAATCATTTCCCTTCTTTTATACTTCTCCCTTCACATTCCCCACTTTGATGCTATAAAGCATCACTCAAGACATATATTTTTTCTATGACTGGACAATGACAATTTTTTAAATGGGTGAACATTTTTCACATGCTGTCAAACATTTGTCACATGCAATTTCCTTTTGTCTCTCACATTCACAATACTTATGCAATCACTTTACAAATATTGTTTTGAAGGCAATAAAAAGAATGATTTTCTGTTGCACATCCCCCTCAAACAGATTCTCATACAGTTTAAAATCTACTGTGTACAACATCTACAAATACTGACACACGAAAACACTTAGTACAGCTTAGGAAGCTATCAAATCAATTTCTCAGGTATCGCAAGACTCGACCCATGAAATCAAATATTTTTCCTCATTAACAACCCTAAACAATTTTGGAGAAAGGTG
The DNA here is from genome assembly GCF_019279795.1 of Protopterus annectens. Classification (NCBI taxonomy): domain Eukaryota; kingdom Metazoa; phylum Chordata; order Ceratodontiformes; family Protopteridae; genus Protopterus; species Protopterus annectens. Next base: position 702,495,685 of record NC_056743.1, read on the forward strand.
AACTGGCTAACAGGTTGGAAATAAAGCATATCCTCATAGAAGGCTATACCCAAATTATCCTCCTCAGATTTTCTCTCAGGATTCAACAACTTTCCTGCAACTCATTCTGACACCATAAACCCCTTACCACTATACCAGAACCTACCCCCAACATTCCCATTACTGCTTTAAGCATATTGCAAGCAAACACATACAACTACCTCCTGAACAAGAGTCCTCATACAGCAGATGGAATCCATCCCTGGTTCATTTTTCACTAAAGAGCATACATCACAACTCCCCTTCAACATTTTTGCAGCCTTTGCCTAACACAAAATTATATGCCAGACATATGGAAAGTAGTTACAGTAAACCCGTTTCTAAAACAACTTACCTCCTCCAAACTCACTCACTAGTAGACAATATCCATCCCTTCCACTTTTGGTAAAATGATAGAGAAAGCGCAATAAACCAAATGGGGATTTCAATATAAGGCCACTAACTGCAAATAAAAAGCATTGACACCAGCAGTGGCACCAGGCTTAATCACCAAAACAAGAAATTTATTCAACCAGAGTTAATTGCTTTCATCCTGCCATTCTGTGGATATCACCAGAACGTGCTAATGAGTTAGATTTTCTTCTTCCTGCCAACTCTCTCTTTACAGAATAGCTAATTGCGCTTTTACAGCTTTTAGTTTCCTGGGCATTATTTGAACTCTTACGGATGAAATTCTGCTTCTGTCGGACCTAAGACAGCTTACAGGAGTTATTTCTATTTGACCTTACCAAAGCATTTGATCTCATAGACCAAAGCATAGTAATGCATTAGCCCTGATACTCTAACTAGGTCCCAAAACTTTCAGATCATCACTTCCATGTCAAAATTCAGTTCTCACTGTCATCCTTAGCCATCATGTTATGAAGTGTTCCACAAAGATCCATTATAGCCTCACTGTTTTTTCCATGTATATCACCAAACTCCCTAACCTCGCACTCTTACTGTATACTGATCACATTGTCTTATTCCACATAGCATTGTCGCCTCACAGTAAGACACTGTCTGGTTCGATTCTCAGCTAGAGCATCTTCTGCGTGGAGACATGCGTGAATGGACGTACCTTCGTTGAAGGTTGTGCGTCTGGGCTGGTAACTCGGCTCGTAAAAATCAACTACCAATCATTAGCGGACCGGAGTTCCGCTGTGGCGACCCCTAACCAGGAAAAGCCGAAAGACACAACAACATTATTACAAAAACAACTACAATCCAATTTTCTCTATACCTCTCAACCTCTTAGAGAAATAAATCTGGACAAGGATGTAAATAAAAGTGAGACAAAGGCCCAAAAATAGGGAAAATGTTTAAATATCGCTTTTACAAACTTAGAAAATGATTGAATAACAGGTTTTGCAATAGCATGAATTTTCTGAAGGGTTTGAAGTCTGAAACTCAAATGCCTGTCATTATTTTCTAACTTCATTCGTTAATGATTTGTCACAAATTTGCCATAAAACCACAATATTATGAAAAACAGACCAAAAATATGAGGCAAAAATCTGAACATTCTGCGAAAATCTGTACAGTTGAGAGGTGTGTAAATGTACTCCTTTCTCTTATCAATAACAAAAAATGCTATTTAACACATTCAAAACAAAAAGCAGGTGTTTCAAAACCAAACAAAAACTGAGCAAAATCATAAATTCATGCCCCATCACTGACCAGAACAATATTGCTATAGAAAATACTGACTCATTTAAATATCTAGGTATCTTGCTGGACCCCTCACTTAACTTTACCCTCCACCTAGGCAACACAAGAAAGAAAATGAACCCACTCTTATTCTGGACCAACAACCTCTCTTCCTTCCTCACATATGCTTCCAGAATGTCAATAGGAAAGCCCATCCTAGTCCTCCAACTAAAATATGGCCTTCCACTAATAGTATACAGCTCGAAGAGAAAACTCAACACTCATTCAAGCAATCACAAATAGAATCTGCAGAGTTGTCACACTCTCGCTAAAACCAGAACACCACTGTAAATTACTACAGAAAGCAAAATGGGAACCAGTCAAAGGGCTGACCTACTTCTATACTTTCAACTATTCAGACTTTTGCTCAATCAATCATGTTTCCAGGTTAGCTCTTTGGTGCAAAGCCTGTTTTCAGTGGGGATTTGGGATATTGAGGACAATGTACAAACAACAGATGAACAAAACTGACATCCTAAGAAACAGATAAACAGATACAAACATTTCTTACTAACAACTGGCTATGTAGAACATCTAACAATTGCTCTCTTCATTGCCAGTAAAAAACCTTATAATTCATGAGTCTCCTCATGAAAGGTTTAAGAGACCTGCACTGGTAATGGAACTTTTAATAAGTTAGTTAGTTAGTTGGTTGGTTAGTTAGTTAGTTAGTTAGTTAGTTAGTTAGTTAGTTAGTTAGTTGGTTAGTTAGTTAGTTAGTTAGTTAGTTAGTTAGTTAGTTAGTTAAACTGGGATAGTCTAATTGGGCCCACCTTTTCAGTGGAGGCCCAGAGGGAAAGCTTTATGAATAAAATGCAGTACAGTTGAATCGAAGATTGTAACTATGGTTATCTATATTATTAAAAAGAGAATAAATTGATTATATATCAGATATACAATATATATAGCTGTTAGTTTATCAAAGAAGATTTCTGAAGGGGCTAAAAACTTTATTTATTAGAATTTGGCCATCCTGTCAATACAATGAAGTTCTTATTGTAACTCTGTAATCCTTCATTACTGCACTATGCACTCTGCTTCTTATGTATTACAGACGTTACTGCAAGAACCTGCAAACTGTAAGTCATTAGCTTCACAAGCCTATGAGTAATGTTCTCTGTTGGTCTGAATATCACTAGCTTCATGAATGTGAATCCTGTGACTGGCTGCGATGTGAGTTATTGTGTTCCATGCATGCTTATGCACACTGTGAATTCACTTACTCATACCCAGTTGTTACACGAATATTTAGCTCATGTATTGACACAAACTGAAACACTAAATAGCACTTTGTTTTTAACACACAGTCTATGACCAGAGTAAAAGTCAGGAATGAAGCTTTTGACTCGAGGCAGAAAACTTTTCAAACCCACTTTTCCAAATGTCTTTCAGCTATGGGTACTTTTCCGTTATCGGGGCAACACTTGTAAAGAGCGCTGCACTGACGACTTTGTTGTGTGATGGTATATACTGAGCGACTTCAGGCCTCTCGGTGATTTACCAGAAAATCAAAAGTTGTACCATGGAGGGGATGAAATTTTAAGGCGAAAATCAGGAAACCTTTAAAAGTATGTATTACAACATACTATTAAAGAAAATGTGTACACATCATCACTGCTGTTAGTGAAAAAGTCCCAGCCCAAATTTAGTCAAAAAGTACGGGTTGTAATAGAATTGTGTAAAATGCTTTCTATGCATGATGGAAATGGAACGCCCGCTCACGTCAGGCTTTCTTCTGACAAAAATAAATAAAAATTCTGAGGAACTGGAAGTCATTTGAAGTTTGGATTCCTGCTGTCTCATGGGGTTTGGACGGCTTATGACACTGTCCCATCTGCATGCTATTTTCAATTTTCTTGTCTGTGACGGAAGTGCGTCCCGGACAGCTCTTTGCCTATCAGTCAAGATATGTTACAAATCAAAACAATCAAGTGCAGACTCCAGTGAGACTCCCGCAACACTCATTCAGCAACACTTGAGGGCACTATTGCAGCCCTGCTTCTTACTGGGGTGTGCTACTACACCTTCAGAAGTGAAAATAACCAGCTAAGCAACCACTAGTGCTCTGTTTGTTGACAGTGTGCGTGCATTTACACTTTAAAAACAAAGTACGGCATATAAAGTGTGATTCTTTCAAGGAGGGGGATTACTAACACACACAAAAGGGAGAGCAAGGCTTTTATAGGTATTCCAGTACAAAACAACCACTGTGAAATCATTGCGAGCACATTTTAACATTCTAACCGCTCTTTGCAAGTGTTGTCCCGATAACGGAAAAGTACCCAGCTATGATATTGCTTTCTGCTCTAATATCAAGCTTAAATATGACAAATGTCCCATTTATACCAAGTTTTTCAATCCAATGTTTTTTTTAACACTGAACAGCATTGCTGTTTTTTCTGTGATCAGTTAAGAAACAGTGCACACACTCTGAATACACATACAGATGCATTCATGAACATATCCTCAGTGAATTGCTCTACTTAGGGGCCACAGTGTCATTAATTTTATCTGCATCAGTCACTTACAGCTCATTTTCTTCCCTTTGTTTCTTCAGTTGTATACTTGAGAGAAATGATTAGGAAGTCAGTGCTTCCTGCATTCTTTGTTGAGTACTAGATACAGATAGCTATACCTTGAACAAGACACCCATCTGGCTCATGCAAAGAAAAGACTTTCTTTGTTACCATAATGTTTGAAGCATTGCTTTCACTGTGCCATGTTCTGACAGCAGGGGTGCCGGACGTTGTTGAAGGCTGAGAGGTGGAAGGTAAAAGGGGCACTTAGTCATCTAAAGAGGCATTTGTCTACTGCATAACAGAAACATAACTGCAACACAAGACCTATGTTGTGTAAATCTGAGTTAAATTTGCAATGACTGCAAAGAATTTTCATACAATATTACAAATAAAGCTGATGTTGCACCTGCATGGTATGTGATCCAGTAGCCGTATACTCAAAAGCTAAACAAAAAAATTACGTTAGTGCAGTAACACACTTACTGATGCCGCACAGAGCAACCACCACAGAAGAGTGATAGGAAGCTGTTAAACGCTACATTCAGACTGTTAAACACTACAGTCAGACTGTTAAACACTACAGTCCGACTGTTAAACACTACAGTCAGACTGTTAAACACTACAGTCAGATTTTAGAAAACTCCAAATGAAGTGTTTAACAGTGTGCTCTCACTGCTGCTCCTTTGTGATAACCAATGATTGCTGTTAATGCTCTAGTGTGTGACTAGAGCTTAATGATAGTAAAAGGTACATAATAAAATCTTGTTAAGAACATTTCAGACATCAGAATGGTGCTTACCAAGCATGCCTTTTCCCCAAATTCAGAGCATAATCAATGTGATCAGTTCACTAAAAGTCATTTTCAAAAATAAGACATAAAATGTATTACAGAAGACCTAGACCCTGGCAGCCTCCACACATCCAGTTGTAGATGTGGATTTTGATACAGGTTTCTGCCCTGGACTTACCTACTCTACAAGTGGCCCTGCTCAGAGGTGGATACAGAAGGTTGCTCTAGCTTGTGTTTGGAGGGGGCAGCTGGGAACAATGAGATTATTGTTTCTTAAATTCTCCTCACAGTCAAACCAAAGAGGTGTACATAAGGTCACTATAACTTGTTTGGCACTTGGGAAAGTGTAGCCATTGTTTCATCATCTCTCTCATTTTCCTCATAGTTAAACCTCAGAGGTATGCGAATAGGTCACTATAGCTGTGTGGTGCTGTGACAGTGTGGTCATTATTTCTTTAACTTTTCACACGAACCTTAGAGGTATGCTCAGAAGATTACCATAGCTTGTATAGGGGCCGTGTATCATCTAATTACCATAGCTTGTATAGGGGCCGTGTATCATCTAATTACCATAGCTTGTATAGGGGCGTGCATCATCTAATTACCATAGCTTGTATAGGGGCCGTGTATCATCTAATTACCATAGCTTGTATAGGGGCCGTGTATCATCTAATTACCATAGCTTGTATAGGGGCCGTGTATCATCTAATTACCATAGCTTGTATAGGGGCCGTGTATCATCTAATTACCATAGCTTGTATAGGGGCCGTGTATCATCTAATTACCATAGCTTGTATAGGGGCTGTGTATCATCTAATTACCATAGCTTGTATAGGGGCCGTGTATCATCTAATTACCATAGCTTGTATACGGGCCGTGTACCATCTAATTACCATAGCTTGTATAGGGGCCGTGTATCATCTAATTACCATAGCTTGTATAGGGGCCGTGTACCATCTAATTACCATAGCTTGTATAGGGGCCATGTACCATCTAATTACCATAGCTTGTATAGGGGCCGTGTACCATCTAATTACCATAGCTTGTATAGGGGCCGTGTATCATCTAATTACCATAGCTTGTATAGGGGCCGTGTACCATCTAATTACCATAGCTTGTATAGGGGCCGTGTATTATCTAATTACCATAGCTTGTATAGGGGCCGTGTATCATCTATTAGCAACAAGATGGAATATATGACTGTCATCATTTTTTTCACTTTTCTTACAATCACACATCAGTGGTGTACACAGCTGGCTGACTGAGGGAATACGGGTAAGGAGTCATATTGTAAATATACATCCCACATCAACAAGTTAAAATACATTTACTATATTCTGGTTGTCAAATAGATACCCAGAAGGTAGCTGTCTTTTGGAAGTGTCGATAAAAAGGCAGTCTGTATGTTGTGTTTCTGCAGCAACTTGAAATATGTGACTGAGGCCTTTTAATCATTCACTTTCATCCCAATGTAACATCAGAAAGATACACTGTAGGTGGCTATTAATTTTTTTCTTTTGACAGGGAAACAGACATTATTCGAAGATATGATTTGTGTATCTCTGCCAGAATTTATCTTCTCAGTTTATTGGGAACTACTTTTTTTGTCATCTTTGATTATTAAGCGTTGGACACAACTTATTTTTTCAGTGAAAGAAAAAATACAACTGAATTTCTTTACTTAGTCATGATTTTTGGTCCAGGCCATAATTGTAACAAAATCCCAGAGAGAAAAAAAAACTAAGATGCACCTCACAGCATGTAGTAACCCATGAAGGCCCAAGCAGTTTATTTCGTCCAGTTATGGCAGTGCAGCCTTGGCCATTTAGGAAGTGCGTGTCACCCGTGAAGCTAGATGAAAGGTGCCAACTCTAATTGTAAAAACACTCAAACGTTTATTGCACAAATCCACAGGGAAAATGGTTAAGCACTTTTTGTCCCTGAACAATGCAGAGGGGCTTCATCAGAACAAAAGAAGTTGCATCATTGCTAAAAATATATACCTCAATCACACTAATTAAATAGTTAGAATTTTAAACAATAAAATGTTACGTAATTTAAAAGACATAGCTAAAAAGTTCATAGACACGTGTTTCATTCACAGGGGAATTCATGTCAAAATAAATATATTATATATCAAACTGTTATAATTTAATTTAGCTGCCCTAAGTTTCTCGGGACACGCATTTCCTGTTTGATATTTTGGTTAAAAATGCGTGTTTTTGCTTTACTTGCCAACTGGGAAGTGGTGAAAGGATGCAGGAAGAAAATGAAGAGAAGGAATGATTTTCTTTAGCTGCAGTTTTTGTTCAGGCCATCTTTGGTTCAAAAGGTTGGAAAATAGCCTTAAAATACAACTCTAGAATGGAATAGTTTCTTGGGGACTGAGACCTCTGGCATAATTTGATTATTTATTGCTCATTTATTATGGTGCAACCTTGGCCAGTTAAGATATATTTAAAGAATGCAAGAACAATTTGAAAAGTATAAGTAAGCAAGAAAAAAGTAATCCGAGTGATGTGACAAGGCCGGGGTGAGCAGGAGGACACATTGGAGAGGTATGCAGGGGAGACAGTGGGGTACCCATGGAGTCCTTTTCCTAGGGTTTCTTTTCATCAAAGACCAGAGTCAAAATATTCAGTATGTCAGGGATTGCCCTGCTTAAAGTGTTTTGCCACAATATAGTACTGCATTGCAGCATCTGTTAAGTTAAATGCTGTGATGTAATTTGCACAAGTGTATTTGAATTTACTTGGGTCATTTTTTTGTTGAATAAAAAGTTTTGTAAACTTTTTATTAAAACCATGGCCCAAAGAAATGTAGCTTTCCCTGTGTGATGTCATGTAAGGTGGATATCCTTAGACTTCAATGGACACCTCTCTGCACATGTGCAACATGCGTCCATTAAAGTCTATGGACACCTCTAACGTTTTCCCCTCAGCTGATGTCACTGAGGTTAAAGATCAGTGTTAAACCTCAGTGCCATCATCACAAAGAAAACAAATTTCACAAAGTTTTATTTTCTTTAAAGTCTGAAAACATTTGCCGATACAGTAAAGATGTAGATTCGTACTTTATGCACCACATAGAGTGGTACAATGAGTAAGTTACGGAACAAAGCACTTTAAGTACATCATATAGCTTACCAACAAGGTTTATCACACTGCATAAAACATTTTATAACACTGTACTATCTAGGAAAGAAAAAGCATGCAAGGTGCTTGGTTTTGTCAGATTTCTGGTAATACAACCATCCTTTTGATTGTATTACATATCATACACCTGGCTGCATAATAAACACTCTTAAACATCTCCTTGCAGACTCCTCAAGCTGCTTAAGTTTAGCTCTTGGCTTTGTCCCTGATGTGTGGCACACAGCAGTGGTTATGCCCCTCCATAAGGGTGGCCTTGCAACTGATCTGGGTAATTACAATCCTAACAGCCTTACAAGCCTTGTTGGCAAAACTATGGGGTACATTATAAACCTCATAAACTGGGATATCAAGACTCTTGTTAGACTTGACCATCAACACTCTGGCTTTGTGAAGGTTAGAGTATGTCTATTTAACATGGAAAACCTCTACAAAAGGGATACAGAGGCTGTAGATGATGGCCATGCAGTGCATGTGGTATATGCTGACCTGATGAAGGCCTTCAACACCATTCCCCATGCTGGCATCATACAAAAGCAAAATGCTTTAAAAAAATAGACCCATGTGTTGTAAGATGGCAAACTGGTTAAAAGAGAGAGCCAACACAGTGTGAGATACAGATGCCTCATCATTAAGTATGAAAGTGACCAGTGGTGTCCCTCAGGGCTTGGTGCTCTGTCATTACCTTTTTGTTATTTACTTTTCATATGTCTAAGTGGAAAGTCAAAACCTCTAGTTAGCAAAGTTTGCAGATGGCTGCAAACTGGAGCTTGCTGTTAAGTCACCCTGTGACACCCAAACTCTCCTGAATTAATTCTCCCTAGTAAACTGTTGGTATGCTTAAAATGCTCTCAAACTAAATGCTAAAAAGTTTAGTATCATATATTATAAAAGGTTTAGTATCATATATTTGGTAGCATATCAAAAACAACTGGAATAAACTTTCCCTACATGTTAAGCTGTACAATTCACTGTCCTACATTAAACCTAAATTATATAACTGAATGTTTATCCACAAAGTTATTTTGGGTTTGACTGGTATGGCCCTCCTGGAAAAAGGAAATGCTGCCTGAGGGAGGGTACTGGCAAGGCTTGAATGGTCAGATGACTAGTTGACCTTCTAATATTCATGAATCTAAACTGTTTTATGGCTTTCTCCCATAGCTTGTCTGGAAATCTCTGCCTAGCCCCATAATTATCCTGAATAGCATAAAGTGGGTCTAAGAGAATGAATAATTAAATACATCAACATGATTACTACCAAACTGCCTTGATGATGCCTCGATACAAACAACAAATGATTAACTTCAACAATTAGCTTAGTTTCTGGTGTCAATACAGGGGGATCCTTTATCTGTCAGCCTGGGATGATAAGATTGACAGACCAAGCTGCTTTGCCAGAGATGGTCTTCACCTGTCACTTCTTGGCTTTCGGTTACTGGCAAAGGTTCTTGCCTCTCCCATAGTGCCTTTTTAAGCAATGTCATAAGAACAAAATTCCTGACATAAAATAATCCTCTAGAGACAAACTCAAAGTTATGCTGCTTAATGCTAGGAGTCTAAATCAGAAACTGCACTCACGGGAAGCAGTCCTTACTTTGGAAGATGCCAAAGTCTGTGCAGCCACAGAGACATGGTTCAAGGTCACAGAGAGTACCCCAGCCATGCAAAGCTATAATGCCTTCCACATATTCAGACCACAAAATGAATGTGAAAGAACCAAAGGAAGTGGTGTATCCATTTTCATTAAAGACAAATACACCTCAAGACTGGTTAAACAGTACAACTCCCTAGAGTTACTCCAAGTCCAACTAACTGTAGGAAAGACCCCCCTCCATGTCATAATTAGCTATAGATCCCCCACCATGAACCACGAAAACCACACTGCCTACCTGGACCTACTTGAATCACTCAGAATACAGCCAAACACCCTAGTCATGGGTGACTTTAACTACCTTCCATGGATTGGGAAACATATATGAGTACAAACATGCTCACCCTAAGGTTCCTGGACTTTAAGACAAATGCTCTGGAACAGATATCCTTGATCTAGTGCTCACCAACCTGGGGGATCACTGTACCACCCCATGTGTGGAGCCCCCCCTGGTGATTTACAAGCATAAACCAATCTCGTTCAAAGTGTCAATCATACCCCCCCAGGAGCAAAAAAAGATGAAAAATCTCTTCAAAGCAAACTATAGCCTGCTAAGCAATGGGATAAATAGTTTAAAAACCCCTGTCAGCACAGACAGCAATGACTCCTATACAGAGGTATACACAAATGCCCTGTATAAATACCCAAACAAATGTATAGTGTCAGCCGTACGTGAATGGATAAAAACAAGGTCCTCATGAAAAAACAAGCCATCCTGGGGGACATCTAGCATAAATAGGTTATACAACAAGAGATAGAAACTGCTGTCAAAGAACAAGAGGGAACTATCTCAGCAGAGGAAGAACACCCTCCACAGCTTGAACAAGCAAATTAGACATCTTGTAAAGTCCTCTAAAGCTAAATATGAAGCTAAAGAAGCATCCCTAGCTAAGGATAATCACAAGGCATTCTTAAGCTACATCCAAAATCTAAAAGGGAAGGCCCAGATTTGTGCAGAATTAGTAATGAATGGTACCACTTATACTGAACCTAAGGACATTGCCATCCTGCTAGAAGACAGATTTGGTGTAAACTTCACCCCCCCCCCCATCACCACCAGTCTTACACCAAAGCAGTCCTCTACCTAGTAACTCCAAAGAACAGGTCATAACCACACTCTCCAAGACCAAAAATATAGCCTCTATGGGACCAGATAACATCTCAGGCTGCTTACTAAATGGTCTAAAACAAGAGTTAGTGGAACCACTGGGCACTCCCTTCAACCACAGTCTAAGTAATGGCTTTGTCCCAGCAGAGTGGAAAACAGCAACCGTAATCCCCTTGCACAAAGGGGGTCCATCAGCTGACCCTGGGAACTATAGACCCATAAGCCTAACCAGCTTAACTGTAAGGCCATGGAGAGAATCATCATGGACCTTAACAAGAATGTAGGAGACCTACAAACTTTTGGCCTGACTCAGTTTGGCTTCGTTAAGGGCAGATCATGCCTGTTAAACTTGGTGGACATCTTTGAGAATGTCACCAAAGCCCTGGATGAAGGCAAAACAGTACATACTGCCTATCTCGACTTAGCCAAGGCCTTTGACACAATCTCTCACTCAGGCATCATTGAGGAACTCACCCAGCTGGGAATTAACCCATACAACACTAGATGGGTAGCCAACTGGCTCACAGACACTATGCATGTAGTCAAAGTTGGGGATTCTACCTCTACCAGCAGACCTGTTACCAGTGGTGTTCCACAAGGATCTGTGCTGAGCCACCTACCATTTCAAATCTATTTCTCAGAAGTCCAGGCAAAAATAGATGGCTTGTGGCTTACTAAGTTCGCTGATGACTGCAAACTAAGTGCAATCAAGTCTCCCAATGATGTCAACATAATACAAAATGGGCTTACACAGACAAATGACTGGTGTCAAAGCCACGGACTTAAACTTAATGCAGAAAAATGCATTATCATCCCTTTTAGCAAAGGAGAAGTCCCTGCTAATTACAATATTAATAATACCCCCTAAGTTCAAACCCAGTGGTAAGAGATTTAGGAACACAGGTTGATAGTAACCTTTACTTTGATCATCGTGTGTCTATAGTAATAAGGAAAGCCTTCTATGTTGTACATCTCATAAGTAAGGGCATAGCATCCAAAGCTAAGGAGGTTATAACTTCTCTGAACTCATCCTTCATCAGACCACTAAAACTGTACAATATTCCCTTCTGTATGTACCTCCCCAAACACGTGTAGCAGCAGCTGGAGAGACCGCAGAGGTTTCTCATCAAGAAAATTCAAGGCCTTCAACGCATGACCTACATGGACAGATTGACGGCTCTGTCACTGAATTCTGTATCGTATAGACTACTTAGAGCCGGCTTGCGCCTGGCCTACAGTCTTGCACCCTGACCTAATGGAAATCCTGCACATTTGTCAAGTTTAGCATGTCCCTTTTTGTATTATCTTATGCGTTAAAAGTTTGTCTACTTTAAAAGTTTTGAGGCCTTTTCTGTTTAGGAACTGTAGAGCGTTTTGGTTGCATTGGTACTTTTGTTCATATTTATACCATATTTTAACCCAGATAGGGCTCCAATTGTTTTGGATAGAACTATATTCTGATACTTTTAATTAGAAGTCTACTAAAATTAATTATATCATAATATATTTTGATATCAGGGAGACTCAAACCACCTTCGTTCTTTTTCTGGGTCAACTTCTGATAACCAATTCTGGTAGATTTTGGGGACAAAAAATTTAGATAGTTTTCTGTTAAAAGTGTTTAAAGAATTTATTATGTATTATTAAAAAATATTAATTGAATTAGAATAACAGTCTTGGCAAAAAATTCATTTTAACACTGGCAGCTTCAGAGAACGAAGGAAGACTGTGCTTATTGCATTTAAAAATATCATGACTAATACTTTTCCAGGTTTTAGTAAGATTGTCTTGATAAACAAGAATAGGATTGTGATGGAAAGTTATGCCTAGATAATTTAATAAATTATTTATTTTAGATGCTGGAAAATAATTTAATAAGTTGTAATTTGGATATAAAGGAAAATAGATTATTTAGCCTTATTTCATTTGTATTAAACCACACAACAGGCTATAGATCCACAAAGGTGGTTGTTGTGTGGTTTAATACATTTTCTTTTATTGTTTTTATTTGGTTTTGTTTGTGGTTGGCATATTTCATTTATAATTAGAAAACTTTGAAAAGTGTTAATATTGTGTAAAAATTTGGGTAAATCTGTGTTTGGCAAGGAGATAAGTCATCTGCAAAAGTCATTAAACTCATATGTGTGTTACTAAAATCTGTTATCATTGCAATTATTTTCTATACACTTGCTCATTTCTTTTGGCTGATTTCTGTTTTGGTGCCATTTCTTGAAATTTGTCATCCATTTTCCATTTAACTTGCCACGGTGATCATTTTGTGTTCATTCATTCTCAGGTGTGTGCTCACTTGTTAGGTATTTTTTTTTCTCAGTGGTCTAGTGGTCTAGTTTTCTCATTTTTTATGTTGCTATTTTTTTAAATCCAGATCCACTCAGTTCTGATGTTGAAGCGAGATTGTTACCTTCAGTCTATTACACCAGCAAACTGACCGAAATCTCTAGTAAATGCCACAACTCTGCTTGACAGTATATCACATTCTGAATTGTAGGTTCTATAAATCTTCACGTTACAAGCTTAATAGTGAAATGTAATCAATCAGGAGCAAGCTTGTACACAACTGTTCTGTTTCATAATGTAAAACCAAATGAGAAGCCTGTCTGAGGCAGAGATTTATACAGCCACAGTGGACTTCAGTGCAAGACTTCTGCAGCTAAATAGCACTGAGAATTGTCATAGGGCAGCATTAAATAGCCAAAGGAAGGTGTAGTGCTTCAGGGCATCTGGCTACAGAGACACTATATAAGTGACCTAGCCATAGTGCTCAACCTTCCAACTCCAAAATATGGAACACTACCGCTCTTAATGTGGAGCACATGGGCTAAATGTGCAACACTGCCTCTTGTAATGTGGAGCTCATGGACAAAATGTGCAACACTGCCTCTCATAATGTGGAGCACATGGGCGAAATGTGCAGCACTGCCTCTTGTAATGTGGCACACATGGAAAAAATGTGCAGCAATGCCTCTCGTAATGTGGAGCACACGGGCAAACTGCTCAGCACTGCCTCTCATAATGTGGAGCACATGGGCGAAATGTGCAGCACTGCCTCTTGTGATGTGGAGCACATGGGCAAAATGTGGAACACTTTCTGAAAGCTTATTAACAGCAACTAAGAATCTCCCACAATGGTTAAATGTATTATTTTATCCTTATAAAGTTCTTTTGTTAAATTAATATGATTCAGTATTTATTTAGCATGGATATTTGTTGAAAAAATTCTTAATAATGAATGTGTAAGAGACCCTCTTAATGAGGAACAGCAAAGAATATGGGCTTTTTAAAATGAGGAACAATTGTACAAACATAGTCTTACAATGATATTTAAAAACAGACGTGCAAGATACAATCCACAGAACAATCACACTCTATAATACACAATTTTGTAAAGCACAAAACATGGCCACAGCCCAATATAACTCAGTATAAAGTAGTGACTGTATTAGCTAGACTGTGCATGTTAGCTCAAACATCAGCAGAAAGGCATAAATGACTGCGGAAAGCTAAGTAACCATATAGTATTTGCAGCTACACTGCCATAGTGTGCTCATATGAGATACCTGCTTGATCCATAAAAGGGAAGGAAACAGGTGTACTGGAAAAAAGGGAAGAGGAGAAGAGTAAACAGAAGCTCACATAAGGGGCAACATACAGGAGTACACAGCAATGAGAAAGAGCCAAAACGTTTGGCAGGGATAGGGCCATTTTTTTTTATTAAATCAACAAAAAGGAAGAAGAGAACGGGTAAAAAGGAAAGATGGTAGGGAAGGGGGAAGGAGAGAGTGCAGGACCAGACAGACACACAGAAAAGACAAACATGGGTGAAAGTACACATACAATAGGAGAGGCAGACACTGTATGGTTAGAGACAAAGGGAGGGTATGTAAATTGTGATGGTATCAGTTGGATAGCTCAGAAGATATGGGGCTGGGCAGAAAAGGATGGCAACACACATGGCTTGGAATAAATGCCATGCAAGCAGCTTGTACCATCTCCAGTCATTTTCCAGAGGGATAGTACAAAGATCCATAATCATTTAAAGAAGTAGGGTGCATGGTGGCATAGGCCACACCATCCCATAGTAGCCCTGTGGTAGGCTTCAGGCAGGCAATGAAATCTGCAATCCAGTCCAAAAGGTTCACCATGCAGACCATACATCTGCCAGACATTGTCTCCACCACAGCATCAACCACCTGCTCCAGCTGTAGTTGGGTTACCATGGGCAATATGGATGGGGTATGCACCAGTCAGTTGGTTATGTATTTCCAGAAAAAACACCCTTGTACACTTCAGTCTCAGCCTAGTAGGGGTGGTATGTAGTAGAGATAATGTCTAAGCAAATCGATCATCAGGACCTGCAGCTGGGGAAACAAACTTGGAAGTTAACCATAAGTGAATTGATCCTGACTGTGGACTGAATATATTTAATCATTATGCCAGCACTTGTGAAGGGAAACTATCTGTGACGGGCCTCAAGCCTCCTGTGGAATGTAACATGATTGGTGTCATGCTCTGCTCTGCTCAGGATGAAAGAGAAAGGGCACCTCAGAAGAATCATGTTAACTGTAACGTAAGATATTAGAATAACATACTGTCCTATACTTGTATCTCATTTGATGCATGACAGGCAGTAGGTATGTATGTCCCCTGCACATAACTTCATGCACTCAACTCATTCACTCCAATGGAGCTCAGGAAGTTTGCACTGTAACATCCAGTGGGCAGAGCCTAAGCCTTTTGACAGAACCAAATCATGTCTTTACATTTCAAACAAATGTTCATATCTCTGGAACCATAGGGGTTATGAAAGAAGTATAAATGGCAAATGCTTCAGCCCAAACTATTTTTATATGGTACTATTTGTGAGGCTGCCAGTCCAGTTAGCTGGTATTTTGTAAATAATTCTATGTCATTTGTGAATATTAATATGATTCGTATGCTTGTCTTACAAATGTAAGAGAACTATATGTTATGTGGATATTAAACTACTGATGCAGAAGTGTGTGTTGAACTGTATGTTATGTACTGAGCTTCAAGAATGTAACCACAGTTTACCCTACTGGAAAAATAACAGAAATGTATATAAACTATAGTTGGAACATACAGAGTTAACGCGCAAACCCTCAAGAAAATAAGTTGAAAAGTAAAGTGTTTTATGATTGTGTTTCAGTGTAGCAAGCAGACACAATGTCTAGAGCTAGAGATTTTCCTATTGTCTCGAAACAGAAATAATTACTAGGTTTAAAGTGTAAAGTATTTTTATTGCTCTGTGACTTCCAAGCAGCTGCACATATGAGGCAGAAGTATTTTTGACACAGGTGCTAAATTCTAAGTATCTATTTAGCCTGGGAACTGGGGGCAGGTAACAAAGAGTGATGTCATTCAAAGCTGACCAATCAGTAATGTTTTGATATTAATTTGGGAACTCTCCCAGAGACTGTGCATTTTATATCTTGTCTTGGATCTAAAAACATCCATTTAGCACTTCTCATCTGCAGTTGCCTTGCTCTGTAAGGAAGTTATTTAGGGCATAGTGTTTCTTAGATATAGACAGGAATATAGTAAAGATTAGTTTATATGTTTTCTGTATTTAATTGAGACTGTCCTGCAATGCTGTTTTAAAATATTTCCTGTGATTCTGAACTCTGTAGTCTCTGTGCTGAGTTATTGAGTATTGCCTTGTTCTTTAATTATTTATTATTAAATATATTTAACCCTTTTGATTGCGGATGGTTTGTTTATAGATATTTAAGCTCTTAGAGTACTTGCATATGTATTTGGTGACACTGTATGGGCCACTCCAATAGCCTTGAAAGTCTTGGTCACACTTACCATTTGGATAATAGTAACATCACACAGTAGGATTGGTCACCATTTGGGAAGGGCCTTATAGTAGCCGATAAAGAGCTGGTTGGTGGTAGTGATAACTACCTTTTATTCTGGGCAGAAGGGGGCATAGTCAGTAAACCTATGGCAGCCTTTCCCAGGAGTGTGTGTGTTTGTATATAAATCAAATCTCAAAGTGTGTGTGTCAGCTACTTGGGCAGGGACACAAAGCGCTGTTTGGACAGAGAGTGTGCTGGAGGTTTTGGCTTGATCACTCAGCTGAGATTTTAACCCTATAGCTGTGCCAGTGGGGAGTCTTATTGGAGATCTTGAGAAATAGAGAGAAACCAGGCCCAGACTGACTGTGTTCCCTGTGTGCTCTTAAGGGAAATTGCACTTTACTGTGTGTGCACTTGTCATCCTCCCAATGTGCACGTCCCTCACTGGTGCTAGTGGTGAGGATTGAGGCTCCTTGTTTACTGGGCCAGTGCAGGGGCATTACATATAAACTGGTGGCAGTGGTGGGATACCCACATCCCATATTAATTGGTTGATAGTGGTGAGTAGCCACATCATATATTCATTGGCTTGTAGTGGTGTGGATATTGAATTCCTGTAGCCTGTGTACAGTGGTCACTGAAGGTGTTTATACTCTCAGTCAGCCATGTAGTGAACATTCAGAGTTCATATCACAATTGTTTTATTTTTTTTTTTGTTGGCTTAGTTAGTCAGGGAGCGCAGGCAAGCATGTCAGCAGAGAAGTATGGCAAGCTGACAAGGAGCCATTTAGCTGAGATGTGCCAGGCTAAAGGACTGGTGCATGCCAACCTGACTAAAGCAGACATGACTGCAGCTTTAGTCACAGCTGCATCACAATATAGTAACCAGAAGGGCAATCAGACTGGCCGTGGAGATGTACAACTCTCAGAAAATGGACAGCTCAACCTTTCCACAGAGGACTTAAAAATCCATCTGGAGTTAGAGACTCGTGTTGGAGGGCTAAGCATTTGGAAATAGAAGCAGCAGAGAGACTAAGACATCTGGAGGCTGAGGAAAATGAAAAACTGCGACATCTGCAGGCTGAGGAAAATGACAGGCAACATGAAAAGTAGATGCTGACTCTTCACCAGGGTCATGGAGATAATGGGGAAGGGAGTGAGTGAACCCCAGAAGCAACAAAGGTCAGTAAATTTCTTCCACAATTTACATAAGGGGATAATTTTGATAGTTTTATTCATATGTTTGAGAGGGTATGTAAACAGTATAATGTTGACCAAGGGCTCTCTGTATGGTTCCTGACCCCTTACTCCATGATAAAGCTGTAACTGTTCTTTCCAAACTGGCTGACACTGATAGTTTAAATTATAATATTGTAAAAAACTGTTTGCTAAAATGTTTTAAGTTAACACCTGAAGCTTATAGGAAAATGTTTGGTGAGCATAGACACAAGGCAGATGAAAGCCTGTAAATATGTTGCTGAACTAAGCACTTATTTTCATAGGTGGGTGAGTGGATGTCAGGTCACCACTTTTGAAAGGCTGGCAGACCTTTTGGTGAGGGAATAAGCCTTTAGCACTTTGCCTGAGGACATGAGAATCTGGTTAGCTGATAGACAATGCAATACTGTAGATGAGTTGGGGAAGAAGGGAGACCTATACCTAGCAAGCAGGGTATCACTGCACAGGAAAGGAACTCCCAGTGCTGCTCATGAGTCTATGGAAACCCACGGTGGGCAGTCCAGACTGTCCCAACAGAGTCCACCAGTAGCAGGGGAAGCCACTAGTCCAGGTACACTTTCAGGACCAAGGGTTATATGTTTTAAATGCAACCAGTGGGGTCATGTAGCATACAGATGTCCAGAGAGGCAAGGTGGGGGACAAAAGGTGGGAGAGTCAGTGGGAATGACAAAATGCCAGCTGTAGGTTGTCTTGAGACAACAAGGATACCAAACTACCACCCTACAGATGTCCTAATAGGGAATGATTTTGATAATTCAGTACCATGGTGTGCATGTAGTTACACGCAGTCAGGCTTGGAGACAAGTATGTGGGTCTGGTAGCCTGGAGGAGAGCCAGACAGACCGCACACTTCCATCCAGGACTGGTGAGGTGGTTACTTCGGGGAGAGAGCTTCCTGGTAGCAGTGAGACTGAAGGTGAGCCACAATTGCTTGTGAGTACTGATGTTCCCTTGGACAGAGTGACTTCAAGGGCAGAGGTGAGTAGTAGTACCCAGGATGACAGTGAGGTACTGCTGTCAGTGAATGCCAGCCTTCCTGTGTAAGACAATCTGGGAAGGATTACAGAGAGAGAGATGAGACAGGCTCAGTTTTCAGACCCTACATTACAAGGACTGAGGGAGGTAGCTAGTGAGGCATCTGATTCTCAAGGGAAGGGGGAATCTGTATACTCGGACAAAGGGTTACTTTATAGAAAGTGGACTCCTGAGGGAGGGCTAGAGGGTGAGAGAATACAGCAGTTGGTAGTGCCCAGACCCTACCATCTGGCACATCTAGCATATCCCATGATATTCCCTTTGCAGGTCATATGGGCATGAAACATACAAAGAGACATATTATGCAGAGCTTTTATTGGCCTGGGATTTCCAGAGATACGACAGGGTACTGCAGGACCTGTGAGCAGTGCCAAAAGGTAGGCAAGACAGGAGACAAGGTGAAAGCTCCTTTGATGCCTTTGCCTGTGATTGAGGAGCCATTTCAGAGGGTAGCTATGGATATTGTGGGGCCTCTGAGTACCCCAAGTTCCACAGGGAAAAAGTATATCCTAGTGGTAGTAAGGTTCCTATTACATTATCGAAATCATGAAACATCGAACACTACAAGATTGAAATTGTATGCTCGATGTTTCATAATTTTGAATACGTAAAAAAATAAAATAAAAACAAACAACATAATTCAACTGTTGTAAGCAGGGTGCAAGCCCCCCCTGCACCCCCCCCCCGCTGTTTAAATATACCAACTCCGAGATCGCACTAGAGTGCAGAAAGGGAATATTTCCCTTTACTGCACTGTAGTTTGATATCGGAGTTGGTATATTTAAAGAGCAGGGGGTGTGGGGGTGCAGGGGGGCTTGCCCCCTACTTACAACAGTTATTTAACTGTTGACCTTTTCTTTTCTAGTTCGCATTGCTGAAACTTGGATAAACTGTGTTCGATGTTTACAGTTTCGAAGTTTCAGCAATTCGATAACATAATAGGAACCCGTGATAGTAGATTATTGCTACCAGATACCCTGAGGCAGTGGCTTTGTCCTCCGTTGAGGTAGAAAAGGTGGCAAATGCTTTGTTAGAGATTTTCAGCAGGGTAGGTTTCATAAAAGAAATACTGACTGACAGAGGTGCCAATTTCATGCCAGATCTGCTGGCTTGTCTGTGGAAGTACTGTGGGGTGAAGCTCCTAAAAACCACCCCCTATTATCCACAGACTAATGGTCTTGTTGAGAGGTTAAATTCTACACTCAACACCATGTTACAGGCATTTGCAGACCAGTTTAAGAGGGAGTGGGACAAATATTTGCCATATCTGTTGTTAGCTTACAGAGAGGTGCCCCAGGAATCCACAGGTTTTTCACTCTTTGAGTTGTCGTATGGGCATAGGGTGAGGGGACCTCTAGATTTGATTTGAGATGAGTGGGAGGGTGAGTGTGAATCCCACAAGGAGTCTGTTGTGGCATAGTCCTAAACCTCAGGACAAGGCTCAGGGAGCTCATAGGCTTGGCCCAGGACAACCTGGCAGAAGCCCAACAGCAGAAAAAGGTCTGGTATGACAGGAATACTCAAGTTAGAGCATATGCTGTGCTGCAGGCAGCCTGGGGGGACCCTACAAGATGGTAAGGAAGGTCAGTGATGTTAACTACATGGTAGAACTGCTAGACAGGAGGCAGGGGCACAAATTGTACCATGTTAACATGATGAAACTTTACCATGATAGGGAGACCCTTGTGCTGAGTATTTGCAGTGGATTGCAGGAGGAGTCTGAGGAGGGTCTGCTGACTGATCTCCTCAGTGAGGCTCTGACTGACTCCTCAGTGGAAGGGGTAGCAATGTTCCAACAGCTATCTCCTACCCAGCTTTGAGAAATCCGAGCAGTGTTACAGGAGTTTGGGGACATGATCACTGGGAAACCAGGGTGCACTCACTTGGTGCCACACAATGTGGATACAGGACCCCAAAGGCCTATTAAGCAGGCCCCTTATAGGGCACCTGAGAGAGTCAAACAGACTCTGAGGGAGGAGATACAGGAAAATGTTGGAACTAGGGGTACTTCAGCAGTCCCTGGGCCTCCCCAGTGGTGCTGGTACCAATGGAGGATGGCAGCACCAGGTTCTGTGTGGACTACAGGAATTTAAATATTCACACAGAGTCAGATGCTTACCCCATGCCTAGGGCAGATGAAGCCCTAGAGCAGTTGGGTAGGGCTAAGTATCTTACTACCACTAATCCTATTAAGGTTTACTGGCAGGTGCCATCGACTCCCAGTGCTACAGAGAGGTCAGCCTTTGTGACTTATTTTGGCTTGTATGAGTTCACAATGATACCCTTGGGATGAAAAATGCCCCAGCAACTTTCCAGAAGCTGGTAGATCGTATTCTAGCAGGAGCAGGAGATTTTGCCCTTGCTTACCTAGATGATATTGCCATCTAGAGCCATTCCTGGCAAGAGCACCTTCAACATGTCAGGGAGGTGCTGGGTAGACTACAGAGGGCAGGGTTGACCATCAAGACCAGCAAATGTCAGGTGGGTATGGCAGAGGTCTCCTACCTGGGACATAGAGTGTGGAATAGTAAGATCAGGCCAGCACCTACCAACGTGGAAGCCATTCAGGCAAGATCTGCACCTGTTACCAAAAAGCAGGTGAGGGCATTCTTAGCGACAGCAGGGTACTACAGACCTGACAAGGGAAAACAGGCCAGATAAGGTAGTGTGGACCCCAGCATGTGAGCAGGCATTCCAGAAGCTTAAAGGAGCTTTGAGAGGATCCCCTGTGTTAGCCAGTCCAGATTACAGCAAATAATTTGTTGTGAAGGTGGATGCTTCAAACCGTGGGGTGGGGGCTGTACTTAGCCAGGTTTCTTCATAGGAGGAAGAAGAGCACCCAGTGGTTTATTTCAGTCATAGGCTCTAACCCAGGGAGGAATGCTATGCAACAGTAGAAAAGGAATGCCTAGCCATAGTGTGGGCACTGCAGAAACTTCAGCCTTATCTGTATGGAAGGAAATTCACTGTAGTTACAGACCACAATCCCTTAACATGGCTACATCGAGCCAGCCAGCGAAATGCCAAGTTACTAAGGTGAAGATTAGGGTTGCAAGCATATGATATGACAGTGCAGCACTGCAGTGGGGTTAGCAGTGCCAACACAGATGGGCTCTCAAGACAGGGAACGGGGTAAGGTTTTTCCCAGATAGGCTCAACCCTCTCAAGCAATATTTCTCAGGACTCACTTGAAAACCTAGCTTGAGTTTTCAGGGGGAGCAGAATTGTGAGGCTGCCAGCCCAGCTAGCTGGAATTTTGCAAATAATTCTATGCCATTTGTGAATATTAATATGATTCATATACTTGTCTTACAAATGTAAGAGAACTGTTATGTGGATATTAAACTACTGGTGCAGAAGTGTGTTCAACTGTATGTTATGTACTGAGGTTCAAGAATGTAACCACAGTGTACCCTTTTGGAAAATAACAGAAATTTATATAAACTATAGTTGGAACATACAGAGTTAACTTGCAAACCCTCAAGAAAATAAGTTGAAAAGTAAAATGTTTTACGATTGTGTTTCAGTGCAGCAAGCAGACACAATGTCTAGAGCTAGAGGTTTCCTATTGTCTCGAAACAGAAATAATTACTAGGTTTAAAATGTAAAGTATTTTTATTGCTCTGTGACTTCCTAGCAGCTGCATATCTGAGAGATACAGTGGATATAAAAAGTGTACACACCCCTGTTAAAATGCCACGTTATTGTGATAGAAAAAAACGAGACCACAATAAATAATTTCAAAACTGTTCCCACCTGTAATGTGAATTATAACCTGTACAATTCAATTGAAAAACAAATCTGTTAGGTGAAAATATAAAAAGTAAAAAATGTACAATAAGCTGGTTGCATAAGGGTGCACACCCTTAAACTAATACTTTGTTGAAGCACCTGTCCTGCAATGTTGTTTTAAAATATTTCCTGTGATTCTGAACTCTGTAGTCACTGTGCTGAATTATTGAGTATTGTCTTGTTCTTTAATTATTTATTATTAAATATATTTAAACCTTTTAATTGTGGATGGTTTGTTTATAGATATTTAAGCTCATAGAGTACTTGCATATGTATTTGGTGACACTGTATAGGCCACTCCAATAGCCTTGAAAGTCTTGGTCACACTTACCATTTGGATAATAGTAACATCACACAGTAGGATTGGTCAACGTTTGGAAAGGGCCTTATA
Organism: Protopterus annectens; assembly: GCF_019279795.1. NCBI lineage: Eukaryota > Metazoa > Chordata > Ceratodontiformes > Protopteridae > Protopterus > Protopterus annectens. Next base: position 702,518,936 of record NC_056743.1, read on the forward strand.
GTAGCTGATAAAGAGCTGGATGGTCACAGTGATAACTACCTTTTATTTTGGGAAGAAGGGGGCATAGCCAGTAAATCTGTGTCATCCTTTCCCAAGAGTGAGTGAGTGTGTGTGTGTGTGTGTGTGTGTGTGTGTGTGTGTGTGTGTGTGTGTGTGTGTGTGTGTGTGTGTGTGTCTGTACATAAATCAAATCTAAAAGTGTGTGTCTGTCAGCTACTTGGGCAGGGACACGAAGCACTGGTTGGACAGAGAGAGTGCTGGACATTTTGGCTTGACCGCTCAGCTGAGATGTTAACCCTACAGCTGTGCCAGTGGGGAGTCTTATTGGAGATCTGAAGAGAGAGGGAAAACACATCACCAGACTGACTGTGTTATCTGTGTGCTCTTAAGGGAAATTGCACTTTACTGTGTGCGTGCTTGTCATCCTCCCAGTGTGCACATCACTCACTGGTGCTAGTGGTGAGGATTGAGGCTCCTTGATTACTGGGCCAGTGCAGGGGCATCACACTATTCTTTAGGTTCTAGGTCTTAAACTGAATTTCATAAGTCACAGTAAACACAGTAAGTATTACATTAAAAACTTACAATATCTAAGCAACCACTCAAGTTACACACATACTGTCAGCAGCATTTTATTCATCTAGCTGAGGGCTTTCATATTAGGCTAAGAAGTTCAGTCTGTATTACCTGGTTGTTGAAATATTTATAAAAATGTGAAAATTATATCTATATAAAGTAGTATAATAAAAATAACAGTTAATATCTCTTTACGTGCACTCAACAGAGGTCAAATATTAATGCAGTTGAATTTGCCCTTCTGTAAGCTTTAAGATGGAAATATTTTAAAACCTTGTATGTAGCATGGTTTTGGAATTATTGATGCAAATATGAACCAACAATATTTGATACCTAGAGGCATCAGTAGCAATTAACTGGAGATGCACCTGGAGGGTCACTCAGATGTAATAAGTTAAACAGAACATGGCACTGTTACACATGGGGACACACAAGGTGGTGAGCAGCCACTATGAGATGGTGCAATGCAACCCCATCCCAAAATAGGACCCTCCAGAAACTCACACAAAAATGTACAAGACATATTATTTAGTCCATTACCACCTCTACCAAGCATGGAGGATGCAAACAGAAATATTGACATATTTCCAAAGATGACCTTGATAAATACTTGCCAGTAACAACAATAAGCCCCAGGATAAAAATAAAAGCATAAAACTATTACAGACATTGCTATCTGCTTAGTATGCCATTTGGGGTATTGTTGCCTAACCTAAACTTCCCATATACAGAGTTCTACAGAGTTACAGTACTGTATGCCAACAAAACGATGCATGCACTTGCCTCCCACTATGTTGAAAAACTCCTCAGTCAAGCTTAAACCAGTCATCTCTTTGACTGCATCAACATACAGTCCAGTAGGTACTCCCTGAAATAGCCATGAAGGAGATAAGACATGATTCTGCTCTCAAAGTGCTAAGCATGTGCTCACTAGTAGGATGTAGCAGAAGCTGCCATTCTCCTGACTTTTCTGTGACTATGGTGTCACTTTCATGAGGAACAGGATTGTAGCCTATGAAACACACTTACAAAGTGATTTCTGAATTTCATGTAGTGCAGCATGCAATTGTAAAGCAGTTTAACACACATACTCATACATGCAGCATGCAACTGCAAAGCAATTTATCACACATACTCATACGTGCAGCATGCAACTGCAAAGCAGTTTAACACACGTACTCATACATGCAGCATGCAACTGCAAAGCAATTTATCACACATACTCATACGTGCAGCATGCAACTGCAAAGCAGTTTAACACACATACTCATACATGCAGCATGCAACTGCAAAGCAGTTTAACACACGTACTCATACATGCAGCATGCAACTGCAAAGCAGTTTAACACACATACTCATACATTCAGCATGCATCTGCAAAGCAGTTTAACACACATCCTCATACATGCAGCATGCACCTGCAAAGCAGTTTAACACACATACTCATACAGTCCTCTAGCTTGCTGCTAGGAGCAGTCAGGAGAGAGCAAGCTGTCCATTAAGTTGCAGGTGCATGTCAGAAAAACAAAGTGATTCACGACATTTGACAACCTGATATAATTTGACTACCTGTTGTGCAAACAAGTACAAACTTGCATAGTTTTGGAGGTGCACCACCATTCTGTATGCTAAGCTACAAAGACTTAGGAAACTATGTTGCATATTTGGACAGCAGTGGCAAGAGGAGGAATACTGACATATCTGCAACAGGAGCACCTGCCAACAGGTATGTGTAAGGTAAGGCAGTCTTGCGCATTGTTTGAAGCGTTGCTCACACGTTGTCATGTTCTGACTGTATTTAGGAATATCTGTTATCTGTCTATCTGTTTACTTTATGTATGTTTACAGGTTACCCCTCCTGAACAAAGTTCTTTTTCATCGAGTACCTTGATTTAAAGAACTGGGTTGGATCTATAGACAGTCTGAGGAGACACTCAATACTGTGAAATTGTGTGATAAACTGATGCTGTCAACTTTTCTATGGGTGTGCACCCCTGCTGGTATTCACATTATAAAAGGCCAACAACAGCAGTAATTGTACCTGCGTGTGTGTCTTACAGTAGTTGTAGAATGTACTGCAACAAGTTAGCCTGCAACTTAACAAAACCCTGTTCCTGTACATTCTTCTGATTGTTATGGTGGTCTTATGGCCTGTCTAATCTATACATTGGCCTACTGTTGTGAGTACAATGGTCATATACTTACAAATATGTATCCACCCCAACATACCAGGGTAAGATCATATCACTGACAGTTACCAAGCTGACTACAAATGATGGCTGCAGAAATTACTTCCTTACCCTGTACATACCTGCTGGCATATACACCTACTGTATTTTTCTCATATTTGTGCCTACAGTTACTGCATGGCATACTCCTGTTGCTATCCCTGTGACTATATTACTGCATGAGTAGGTTACCCTGCTGTCTGTATCCATCATTCTACCACTTGTGTCATGTGTTCACAGATGTTTCCATGTCATAAGGTCACGGTTGATGGTAGAAGTTGGATATCTTGTATGAATACCCTTAGCACATATGTCACAGGTGCAGATGCTCATTTCAGTGTGTCTTTTGTTGTGTGGTTACATGGCAGAGCACTAAGGAGATAGAGACTGGGGCATAACAACAAGCTGATACTGTTACCCGTGTAGGGGCAGATGGTGATGACAATGACAAGGCATAGATACCTGACCCACAGTCTGATGCCATACTAACCATGTCTGCCTCCATCATTGGTGTGCATATGCCCATAATATAGACTGAAAGTGTGGCCTCAACCACAGATGAAATGATGCTGCGTGGTCTAAGTGCTGAATGCCACCATCCCCACTGCTCCAACCACCAGTGATGCTCTCCCTGCAGTTGTTGCAACAGCAGCAAATGACCCCACACCATCTGAAGTGGCTATAGCCATCATTTCTGAGGCCACCTAATGGTTACTGAGGGTGGTACAGTGATTAGCATTGTCACCTTACAGGAAAAAGGTTCTCTGGTTTCGTTCTTTACTAGGGTATATTCTGTGCAGAGTCTGCATGTCCTCCTTGTGTTTCGATGGGTTTTCTCTGGGTAATTTCGCTTCTTCCCCCATTCCAAAGACATCCAGTTGGTAGCAAGGCAACTTTTAAATTATCCATAGGTGTTTATGCATGTATGATATGGATGAAAGGCCTGGCAGTCTACTTCTGTTTCCCCTTATTGCCCAATAACTTCATGGAGGGCAGTGGCTGTGACTTGTAATCATGGATAAAAAAGTGACTGTCAATTGTCACAGTTGGCATCTGACATATAGACAGCACTCTGGATTAATTAGCAGATGTGCCACAGTACCATCCAGGCACAATCTGCTCAAGCCCAGACCAACATGGACTTGATTGCTGTGTTTTATGAAATGTGTGAGGCTATGGCAGTGAATGGCACAGTAATGACTGTTCTTATGAGGTCTGTGGTGACAGACACTGCTTCTTTGTCAGCTTCATGCAGTGGATTTCTAATGCCACCACAACTACTCAGAGTGGCAGTGTTGTCTAATATTGGGCATCGTATGTACCAGATATGATCTTGTAGGAGTCTTTTGCAGAATACACCATCCTCAGCTGCATTTGGACATGCAGAGTACTCTCCTTTCTGTCACTGTAAGCAATCATGATACTCAACCTCCATTGGCAGGACACCTCAGGAGCCAACTCCATCTGGTTCACATCCCAGAAATTTGACACATTCCTTGTCAGAACGGACCACAAATCCTGGTACAAAAACAAACATAATGACTGCAGATCACAGTCTTGCAGTGGCAGCCTAGCTACACCACAGGAGGTAATCCAGCCTGTTGCAGGAGGAAACTTTCTATGACACATAGTGCCAGTCACCTTAAGACTTTCTCCCAGACTCATATAAAATCCTACCTACCCAGTGTTTGTGTAGACAGATGTGTCATTGTGTTCCTAGCCACACATGCACATGATGACCATTGACACTCACACCATGCTCCCTTCTGTGTTGTGAATGTGAGAATGTCTGCTGCATAGTGTTGCAGGACAGTGCACCATATTCTGATATTTACATTGTACGCTTATCTGGACTCCCATGTCGAGACTAGAAAGATGTCACAGCTTCACCTGCATTGCCATGAAATACTCTCATCACTGTCAGGAAGGCAGTTATGCAGTTGTCACTATACCACATACTCTTTCCAGATGATGGTGTTGAGACATCTTCCCTGCTAGCTGTGAGAGTGTGTGTATGTGGGAGGTATGTGTGGGCAGTCTGTACCAGAACCATAGGACTGTCCACACAATCTCTTCACCACTATATTATGAACCACGAAACATGCTAAGAACATCCTACAGATGATGGCAAGATTGTGCTTGACTGCCACTACAGACATATTACAGCAGTGTGAGTGGGCTTTGAGCAGGCAAAATGCATACCCTGCAGTGTTGCAGACTTACACGCGTGCAGTGTTGCAGGTTTATATGAATACAATTTTGCAGTTTTATGTATGTGAACTATTGCAGGCTTATGTGTGTGCAGTGTTGCAGGTTTATCCATGTGCAGTGTTGCAGGTGTATGTGTCTGTGAACTGTTGCATGTTTACGTGTGTGAACTGTTGCAGATTTATGTGTATGCAGTGTTGCAGTGGGAGTGGGCTTTGAGTAGGCAAATGCATACTCTGCAGTGTTGCAGGTTTATATATGTACAGTGTTGCAGGTTTATCTGTACAGTGTTGTAAGTTTATGTGTGTGCAGTGTTGCAGATTTATGTGTGTGCACTTTTTGCAGGTTTATGTGTGTGCAGTGTTCAGGTTTATTGTGTGCAGTGTTGCAGATTTATTTGTGTGCAGTTTTACATGTTTATGTATGTGCAGTACTGCAGCTTTATGTGTGTGCAGTGTTGCAGAATTATGTGTGTGCATTGTTGCTGGTGTGTATGTGCAGTGTTGCACATTTATGTGTGTGCAGTGTTACTGGTGTGTATGTGCAGTGTTGCAGGTTTATGTGTGCAATGTTACATGTTTAGTTTATGTGTGCAGTGTTGCAGATTTGTGTATGTGCAGTTTTACAGGTTTATGTGTGTGCAGTACTGCAGTTTTGTGTGTGTGCAGTGTTGCAGAATTGTGTGTGCAGTGTTGCTGGTGTGTATGTGCAGTGTTACTGGTGTGTATGTGCAGTGTTGCAGGTTTATGTGTGTGCAATGTAACAGGTTTAGTTTATGTGTGCAGTGTTGCAGATTTGTGTATGTGCAGTTTTACAGGTTTATGTGTGTGCAATAGTGCAGATTTATGTGTGCGCAGTGTTGCAGATTTATGTGTGTGCTGTGTTGCTGGTGTGTATGCACAGTGTTGCAGGTTTATGTGTGTGCAGTGTTGCTGGTGTGTATGTACAGTGTTGCAGGTTTATGTGTGTGCACTGTCACACTGTTTTTGAACAAACTGTGGTTTCCATACAGATATCAGAAGCCAGCACTACAGTGGGTATCCAGTTAGTGACTCCTATAACAGAGAATGAAAATGGGGGATTACTACATATGGACACACTATTGAGGTTAGCCACATACATTAGACTTACACATAGTGCCTGCACTTGCCAACCCAAATGCCTAGCCAGGAATCAGTGCTGTAGCTGAGATGAATGCCAGATATGTGAAGCATTAGAAATGCTGTAGTGCTGCATGGACATGTTGGTTATGATTACATAAGCATCAAGCACTAATTGGCATTTCACTGAATGGTGCTCCCTCCTGTTCTCACAAATTTAGGATTGTGGGCCAAGTGGAGGCCTTTTTTGCCCATGTTTGCAATTTATGTCACCCTGTACCACAGGGAGGTGTGCAATGTTTTAAAATGCACTCAAGGTGTTAGCTGTTTCTGGTGGTCTGTCAAGAAGCCATATATGATTCTTCTACATGAAGGATCATGTTGAAGAAATTAGTGAGTATTCAATAGGTAGATACCTGTGAAATGCTATATGTATCCCCATCTGGTTTCTGAATATCCTTCTAGCAGGCATGAAAACAGCAACACATATCTTGGCCTTCACAGATATAGGAAGTTCATGCATTCCCATTGATTATATGATTAGACAGCACATGTTGACAAAGACACATTCAATCTCTCAATCAACTCAAAACCAATTAATCATTTTCTGAATGGAGAAATTGTGATAAGTCACCATCTGATGGTGCCATTTACTTTGACACCAGACTGCCCCTCGTGCATATCAGTGAGGCCCAGTGGCACCAATAACATTATGCTGCTGAGTGACAGCTGCTGTAATTCCAAGCATTCACTTTAATTGCCATAATGACATTTTTGGCATGCTTTGCCCTTTTATATTCAGATGCACAGAGGTGTACAGTTTCCTCTATGTGCAGCTATTAATCAAACCTGCATACATTTTAATATCATTATGACATCATGTTGCAAGCCCATTCCATTTGTATGTCCTTATGCAGTCATTTGAATATCTCTCATGATGTGCATTCTGGCTTACTGCATCTTAGTGCAATGTGAGAGCATGAATCACTACTAGTCTGTGCCAGTCTTCACATGCCATGTCAGGCTCTGGTGCATATTATACAACTTGTCTATGAATCCTAGCCTGTGTCATGTGATATCCCACACACTTAGCCTTATTGGATCCTCAAAGACACATTTCACTATACATTACAACCAACACTGAACCAAAGTGTTTTTAAGTTGGTTTGAAAGTTATCTGGATAACACAGCTATTACATTAAGTTCGAGCCAATTCTGTGGCATAGAAGGTTAAAGCCCTGGCTATGAATCTGATATCCTGGCTTGAGTTTAGTTACTGGTACTTGATAAAGTCCTGTGTACCTTTGGAGGACAAAAACACTTAACCAAATAAACCAAAAAATAAGCACCCTGGTAGTCAGTCTCCAATCCGTTTTATTGTATAAAAAAATCAGTTAAGCGCTTTCATCAAACACAGTTGACTTCATCAGAACAAAGGCCTTTTCTTAAAAAGCAGTTTAAATAGGTTTAAACAACCATAATTGGTTAAAAAACAGCCAATAAAAACATTAAATTAGCATAAATCATGAATATTAATATTTAAAATAATCAGAGTATGAAAAAACATTAGGTCAATATTATTCACTGTCATTTTAGTAAAACAATGAAACAAATTAAGGGATTTAGACTTGTCCTGCTTTTTCTTTTAATACTGGCAGGATAGTCAAGTAATCATTTAACCCTGGATGTACATTTGCAGCCAACCTTAACTGCCACAACAGCTCTTTTTTACACAATAAATTTTGCCAATCCCCCCCCTCTTGAATCTACTTGCACAGTGTCCAGAATGGTTCTAAAACACACAATTTAGCTGTCTATATAGATAGAATGATAAAGCATATTGTAGAGGGGGTACCACATTTGGTTAAAGATTTATGGGACTTCCTGGGGCAATTAAAATCAGAATTATGGTCCCAGGAGTTACTTTTTTGACTATTGATGTCCAGGATCTTTTTTCCTGTATTCCCAAATAAGAAGGTTTAGCGATATTTGAGGATGTACTTTTTACCTCTTCCCCCCTACAACATGATCAGGTTTCCATGCTATGTGGAATCATTGCCCTCATTCTTGAAAATAATTATATATTTTTTGAGGGGCAATATTTTCAGCAGGTAAAAGGTGTAGCTATGGGGGCCGCTTGTGCCTCCGTTTATGCTAACCTTGTTTTATTGGGTTGGGAAAGGGAACATGTTTTTAAAAGTGAATATTTCTCAGAGATTCTTTCCTATAACAGGTTTTTGGATGATATTTTTATTTTATGGAGAGGTAGAAAAGACTCTAACTGCTTTCATTGAGTATTTGAACAGTACCACCACTTTTTTAAAATCTACCTTTGAGTGTCATGATGAGGAAATAAATTATCTGGATACAAAGATAGTAAAAGGAAAATAAGGTTTTATTTCTCGAGTATATCGTAAGAAAACCTTCTGCAATTCTATTTACATTATAACAGCCATCACCCACTGTTTCAGAAGAAAGGCATCATTAAAGGTCAGGCTATTAGGATAGCCAGGATGACTTCCCAAAAAGAGAATGTAATAAAGGAATTTGTACATCTGAAGGAAATGTTTTTAGATAGAGGTTATCCTTGTGAATTTATCGATGCCATTCTGAGAGAAGTTCTGGATGAATGGGATAAAAAATATATACCGCTTTTAGGTAAGGGGTTAACAAAAAACCCCAGGCAGGTGTAGATGTAGATGGTGGGACAAATATTGATTTCCAACAAGCCTGTGTGATTCAATATAGTCCCCTATACAATGGGGTTAAGAATATTCTTAATAAAAACTGGAGTCTTTTCAAAACCAACAATGAGGTGTACCAAGTTTTGGGTGAAAACCCCACTTTTTCTACCAAAATAGGACCTAATTTAAAGTTGGTTTTAGAAAGGAAAATTAGTAATAGTGGAGCTAACAACAACCTAAATGGTACCAGGCCCTTTGGTAGGTGTTCTTATTGCCATTGCATTCTACAGGGTACCTCTATTACCTTGGCTAATGAAAATGGTTATACTTTGTTTTTCAGGAAAGGAAACTCTTTTTCCAGCAAACTAGTATATCTTGCAAAATGTAATACCTGCATTTCATCTTATGTTGGAAAGACTGAGAGGCTTCTTAAATCCAGAATATATGAGCATCTATATGGTGTAAAAAATAAAAGAGAAACTAATGCCCTGTTTAGACATAGTTTACATTGTGAAGTTTTTTCTGGGTTTAAGTTTGCCATTCTGGACACTATGCAAGTAGATGCAAGGGGTTGGCAAAATGTATTGTGTAAAAAAGAACTGTTGTGGCAGTTAAGGTTGGCTGCAAATGTACATCCAGGGTTAAATGATTACTTGACTATCCTGCCAGTATTAAAAGAAAAAGCAGGACAAGTCTAAGTCCCTTAATTTGTTTCATTGTTTTACTAAAATGACAGTGAATAATATTAACCTAATGGTTTTTTCCTACTCTGATTATTTTAAATATTAATATTCATGATTTATACTAATGTAATGTTTTTTAACGGCTGTTTTTTAACCAATTATGGTTGTTTAAACCTATTTAAACTGCTTTTTAAGAAAAGGCCTTTGTTCTGATGAAGTCAGCTATGTTTGATGAAAGCGCTTAACTGATTTTTTTATACAATAAACGGACTGGAGACTGGAGAATGACTACCAGGGTGCTTATTTTTTGGTTTATTTGTCTTTTTGGTGAGCACGTTTACACCACTTTACTGGTTTTACACTTAACCAAATAAACATTATTTTAAGGTCTACAAGGGCAGGTGTTTTTGGTTACCTGCCTATGGTGTACACTTTATGGAAAAACCCTCATGGTGACTAGAGATCACATGTTGATGTTTGCCTGCGAAGGGAGGGATGGTGGCAGGACCTTCAGAGGTATTATGTCACCTATGGAATTAGGTGACCTGCCCTGACTAAGTCCCATTGCACACTGAATCCTGGAGTTTTTGCATGCATCCACAGTAAGAACAGTAGAACTAGCAACATAAAACCTCTAGGTGGCTGCCAGAATCATAGCTGCCCTATGATCTTTTCTCACATAGCAGGGAATAAATGGAAAGACTCATGACAATCAGCCAGATAACTGGCAGACACTGGGGCCCAAAACTAAACTACAATATTAAGCTCCATTTTTAAAGAAAGAAGTAAGCTGTTTGTGTAATAGAAGTATGCTGTGTAACTGAAAGTCTTTGTCTAGGTGCAGTGTACTTAGAACCTGGAAGACTTAAGTATGGGAACCAAGTTACTACCTTATTACAAGGTACCTTATTACTGCAGACAGAGAGATGACTAGATAGATAGATAGGCAGGCAGATAGAAGGATAGATAGGCAGGCAGGTAGATAGACAGGCAGGCAATTAAATAGAAACGGATCTATTTTTAAAGAAAGAAGTAAGCTGCTTGTGCAAAAGAAGCATGCTGTTTAACTGAAAGTCTTTGTCCAGGTGCAGTGTGTTTAGAACCCTGGAAGATTTAAGTATGGGAACAAAGCTACTACCTTATTAAAAGGTACCTTATCTCTGCAGATAAAGAGATAGCTAGACAGATAGGTAGATGGACAGATAGATAGACAGGCAGACAGATAGACAGGCAGGCAAATAGATAGAAATGGATCCAATTTTAAAGAAAGAAGTAAGCTGCTTGTGCAATAGAAGTGTGCTGTTTAACTGAAATCTTTGTCCAGGTGGAGCGTGTTTAGAACCAGGAAGAATAAGTATGGGAACCAAACTACTGGCTCATTACAATATGCCTGGTCTCACTCACTCACATACACACACACACACTTACACACACCTACACCCACACCTATATATATATATATATATATATATATATATATATATATATATATGGGTCTACTTCTTTTGATCTTTCATTTGCCTGACACTCATTTGCCTGAGACCAAATGACTGAAATTTCATTTGCCTGACACTTCATTTGCCTGACACTTCATTTGCCCGACAAGTATTATTAGCAAGAAAATGGAATATGCCCCCTTCCCCACTGCAGTGCGACCCTGGAGTTAGAATATATAGTTAGGGGGGTGGGGGGCACAGCCCCCCACAAAGGGGGGGTGAAGCCCCCGACTTACTTTTCTGTTACTAAGCAATATTACATCAAAAGTTAAAAATATCATATGAAATGAAGTGGGGGGCTGTGCCCCCACCCCCCTAACTATATATTCTAACTCCAGGGTCGCACTGCAGTGGGGAAGGGGGCACATTCCATTTTCTTGCTAATAATACTTGTCGGGCAAATGAAGTGTCAGGCAAATGAAATTTCAGTCAAATGGGGTCAGGCAAATGAGTGTCAGGCAAATGAAAGTTAGGTCAAAAGAAGTAGACCCATATATATATATATATATATATATATATATATATATATATATATATATATATATATATATATATATGTGTGTGTGTGTGTGTGTGTGTGTGTGTGTAGGGGTCCTACATTTGGCCTAAATGCTTGCTTGGCAATATCTGTTTAATTGACCACATTTGGTCAACATATGTAGTATGCATATGGTTGACAGGTGTGTGAGCTCAACAGTCCCTAGGTAGGGAAATATTCCCTTTCCCTGGGGATTACGCAGTCTTGGAATTAGTATATATATATATATATATATATATATATATATATATATATATATATATATATATATATATATATATAATTAGCAGGGAGTGTGAGGGGGCTTTCCCCCTGCAAAAAAAATATGTTATTTGTTTTGTTTTTGTTTTTTTTTTAAATTGCATGCACCAAGGGTCCTTTTTGATACATGCATGGTAACGTGTCAACAAGCAATTTGTCAACCTTTTGTGGTCGACATTTTTGAGGTTGACATATGGACTACTCGACTAAGGTGAGTAGATTCATATATTTCTGCACATATAAAGCTATATATATATAACTATGTATATAAAACTGTACACACCAACACACACATATATATATATATGTGTGTGTGTGTGTGTGTGTGTGTGTGTGTGTGTGTGTGTGTGTGTGTGTGTACAGCCAGACTACAACTCCAAACTTGATTGGACAGATTAAAGCATCAGTAGGGTTGTTATTTCTGCATAAATCCCTCTAAGAGACAAAAATCCATCCTATAATAACAAGTAATAGTAGGGCATCACTGACTCATCCAAAGAGAACCTGGGATAAAACACAGTCAAGTGCAATCATTGTTAAATCTGCATGATAAAAGAAATAAAACAAAACAGAAATCAGGATAGTGAGAAAAGTAAAACAATATTGCAGCAAAAAAAGCACTAAAAACCCATATTTAATTACATGATCTGCTCAGGAACAGTAAAGTCAAGCAAAAATATAAGATGATGGTGATGATGCTAATAATAATAATAATAACAATAATATAATCGGGGTCGCTGATCATAACCCAGTTATTATGTGTTTGGATGCCAAGAAATTCACCTCAAGAGCCAAACGTGAGTGGTGAATCTTGACATCCATGTCAAGAGCACATAATACAGTATTATAATCAGTAAGATGATCAGAATTCTTTGTAGTGCATGGAGCTTTATCTGCTCCATTTACAACTAGTTGCAGGGGAAGAAATGTCAGTGTTTTGCTAGCTTTCAAAGCTGTAAAATACTTAATGGACACTGTCAGAAAGGCAGTGTAGTCCTGTATGTCACATATTTATTGCTTCATAATTTTGTCTGTTCCTCATAAAATCTGTGGTTTTCAGACAAACCTTTGAGGACTGATGTTTCTAAAAAAACAACATGCATCAGAGTTTCCAAGTTCATTTGTATCCTTCAGAAAATACATGCAAACACAAATTCCGTTATTCTAACAACTTTCTAAATTTATTAGAGAAACTTAGGGACACTTTACTGGAACAGACAGCAGGCAGAAACAATTTTTGTTCTGCTGCTGTTGTTTGCTGGTCAGTGCAGGCAAATTTTACTGTCTAATGTGGAACTCGATATTAACAACTTTAGCAGGGGGTGATTAACATTTGTTAAGGTCAGGTCGCACACCACTCTGGCGCTTAACTGGTTTGTTTGTTTGTTTGTTTTCTGAATATTGCAGCGTAATCAGCACTCTCCATGCACTACAACAATATCTTCCTGATGAAAGTGAAAGCATGAATACCACAAAAAGGAAATTATGTGCTGCAGGACGGGACAATGGAGTGATTAAAGTATACATGCACAGAAGGCCAACAATTCCACATAGCAAAAGAAAATGATAAGTCAGTCACACTAGCCTTAAACATACAGTAAACAAGAGCAAAATGCTGCTTAAAGGCAAATGCATATCAAAATAGTAATAAAACACCCATAATTACCAAAGAAATCCAATTAAGTAAAGGAAACAAGCGTACCATCAGCCAACAACCTTAAGAAATAAAATTGGAGGGAAACATTATTGCTTAAGCAAACTGTGCATTTCAGTTTTTGGAGATTTCTCCAAACCGTGAACATTTTAATCCTGTATTACCAAGAAAATGATATACTTGTTTCTAAAGCACTATGCTACTGAGATTCAAGTCACCTCATGTGGTACCAGATTTATGTTTATTTCCAGCTAGACAGCAAATGTTTGCATTTGTGAGTTGCAGTAAATTTAAATGCAAAAAAAAAAATTTATGTTGAGCATTAAAGCAACTTTTTTTATTTTAGTTGCTGAATGTAAATTATTTTCTTACATTTAAAACAAGAGGGAAACAATACATAAAAAGTAAACAAACAAGTAAATAAAAATAAAACTATGACAAAAATATTTAAAACAGTCTTTGTTATATGCAAACATAAGCAAAAAAGAAAAGGAAAGGAAAATATGCCTGGCAGGTTATCACAGTGTAGTAAGCTATTATCTGCTACGAAGCTTCATGCAGCTTCCAGGATCGGATTCCGTTTGCCTTCTGTATGATTCTAAGCAAGTCACTTAACCAGATAACATTCCTGGGAAATGTCTAAAAAGAAATTTGTGTCTAGTAAGATAACCTAGTTAATAAACTGATAAAAATAGCAAATTAATAAACATGTGTATGTTAATACAGTAATCAACATGTCACATTATTTTATTAGTTTTGTTTAAAACTAAAATAAACAAGCTTTATTTTTCATTATTCCCAATGTCTAATATAACTTATAATCAACTGCTAGACATATAATCAAGTTATACTTAAAGAAGTGATATAATCAGTGGCATAGCAAAACACTGCTGTAATAAAAAAAACAGGGAATATATTTTATCAAAATAAGCTGAATTAATCAAAAAGACGCACACACATGTACACACACACACACACACACACACACACACACACACACACACACACACACCTCAAATATATTAATAAATCTGCATACAAAATAAAAAGAAAATGAAATAAAGCAAAACAGAAATCAGGATTGTAACACAAATTAAATAGACTTTGCAGTCTTAATTTTAAGTACATTACCTGATCAGGGACAGTAAACAGCTTCCAAAAAAGTAGAAAATAACTTCCTGATGAAAGTGAAAGCATAAACTACAAATAGTAAATGTAGAAGCAGGAACAGAAAGAAAATAAAATATATATGCAGAAGACTAGCAGTTCCCATAGCAATTGAAAACAGCTAGCCAGTTGTGCATACCTAAGAGGTAAAATGAAAGAAACATACACAGTACTAAAGGACTGCATGAATGTAAAGGCATATTAGAATAGTAATAAAACATACATAAAAATTGCCAATTAAACCTAATGAAATAAAAGCATGGAACATGTCATCAGCTAAACCAACTGAAAAAAAATTATGGTAGAAGTATTATTTCCTACATATATTGTTATCCATATTAGGACAGGTATCAAATGGATTCCTCCTGTGAATAGTTTTAAGCCTATGTTACATGGAAAGCTGTACACTTGTTTATAAAGTATTACACTATTGATATCCAAGTTACCTCATGAGATATCAGATTATTTTGTTTGCTGCCGGTCTGGATAGAAAGTGCTCTGAGTCACAGTAAATCTAAATGTGAGAAAATGTTTAACTTGAATATGTAAGCAGGTTTTTAGCTTCAATTGTCCAGTATAAATCATTTTCTCACTTTTAAAACAAGAAGATTACACGTGATAAAGGTCACCAAATAAATAAACAAATCCTCTAAAACTATAGAAACAGTATTTAAATCAAGCATTCTGTTTTTACAGATATAATCAGAAAGAAAAGGCAAAAATAATAATAAATCTGGCAATTTATCAGAGAAGATTAAGCTATAACCTGCCTAGGAGCTTCATCCTATAGTCAAGGGTTTGATTTCATCAGCTTCCATTTGCCTAGTATATAATGCTAAGCTAAGTAATTAACTAGACCTTGCTTTTGGGTCATCCTTAAAAAGAGGTTTATACTAGCCACTCGAAGTAGAGGGATAAAGCCCAGAAAATGGACACGTGACCAAGGTTCAATTAGCGGCCCAGGCAACTGATGGAGCAACAGGCAGAGATGGGCATGCCATTTCTAGATGGAGGATATTTGTCAATAACGCTCATTAAACAGAGGCAAGGACCAAACAGGAGAGATGCCCTCGGACATAGATGATGTGCATGGCAGGACTGGTGAAACAGAAGTGGGTAGGACTCAATAAAGAAAAAAAAAACATATGGAAGCACAGATGGCCAAGCCCCTCAGGATTCTCATGGAATCCATGACCAGCCCCAGCAATATTAGAGTAAGTCCAGGGGGATGGGGGATAGCTGGTAGACCCATCATGGTCATAGGGAAATGGGGGAGCACAGCCAGTACAAGGAGTCCAGAAAAAACAAAAAAAGGGGGGATTGTACCTAGTTGGTTTATCTGGTTAATAAATGATTAAAAATATAGCACATCAATAAGCATATGAAATAAAGTTATATCAGTACAGTAATTGATATTCCACAATTATTTTTCTTTAAAAATAAAATATCCCCAATGCCAGACATGTCTCAAAAGCAACTGATATACACTTAATATAGTTATACTTGAAAAAATTGTGTAATCATTTGCATAAAAATATTACCACAATACATAAAAAGAACTGTTTGTTATAAACAAACAAGCAAATATACACAAATCAGCGCATACACAGAGGAATATAGTACAGAGACACACATTATTAACAAACGCACCCACAGAAGCCATTTTCTAAGCATAATAATGCCCGTCAAGGTGGCCATTCTACAGAATAACAGATCTTCCAAAGGTGGGGAGGCCTGACTCCACACTGTTCAGCAGTCCATTGTTTACCTATAATGCCCACTCTTTCAGGCATTATTGCTTTTATTACCTAACTATAGCAGAACAGCAGCACAGAATCTGGTTGATTACCCCAAACTCTTCTCCACAATAGCAGAGCTGGCCATCTGTTTTATATAATTTCCCCTCAGCCAGCCCTACCGGTGGCCAAAGTCCATTTCCAAAGTCAGGTTGGAGACATGCTCTCTGCCTGTGCACCATCAGGCCAGGTACCACTGAAGATTTCATCTCAGGAATGAGCATGGGACATCTGAACAGTCAGCTCGGGTAGAAGAGATAGAGTAGGTGCTCCATCTGTCTCTAGGTCTTTGAAGGGAGAATAAAGGTGGGTTGGTGCAGTTCCTCAATCTGGATCCCCTCAACTTAGAGCAAAAAATAAAAAAGACTTCTACTTGAAACTACAGCAAATTACTTGCTGCAAATGTAAAAAGAAGATTGCTACAGTTACTATACCACCTAAATCCCACAAAACGCTTCAAAGCTTCAATCTGGATTGCAATTACAGTATCGGTATTCATTTCTGAATGCCAGTACCGCACTAAGGCATCATACTCATAATCACTGATTGTTCCCTTCAATACCTTGTGCCTTGGGTGGCTGCCTTCATCACCCCATCTTAGCTACACTTCTCCATAAATATAGCAGATGCTAGATGTTAATCATGTACAGCTATTCAACACTGCCTATTTTTGAGTGAATGGTCACAACTGAGGGAACCAGCAGATGTCCTACTTCACTGTTTATCCTGCCTCTCTGGCTACAAAACCAAGAAAATCAACAACCCCAGGAAGCTGGAGTGAAGTGTCTATACACTAGCCATCATTATTTATGGACTGATATCTTGATGAGTTGGCACAAAATGTTCTCCTGTTCTTCATTCACCATCATAGCCTAATACCAGACACTGACACCTAAATGAATGGGTTCAAATGCCTTTGTGTACTAAAATAGGTTTCCTTGGATGCCAGCACTCATCCATATAATGTATAAAGATAGCACAAGTGTGTCATTTCTTCAGGGCCTAGGTGTAGGGAAGAGTCCACAACACACATTATCAAAGAATTCACTGTATACTGAGTCACTGTCAGAAGGAATCTCATATGTCTAAGAATATGGGAAGGTTACCAGGAAGATACAAAGAAAGAGTAAAAACAGAAAGCAAAAAAGTACTTTCTTCCATAGCTGCATGCAATTTTTAATGACTGCAGCAAATGCATAACTATAGTATATATGTGAAATTCTACAGTGTATACAATCAGCGTTATTTACTTTCCTTCACACCTGTATGAGTCATTTACTGACTACAAAGCACTTCAAGGACAATGTTTTGCAAGGGAGATACTGAACTACAGAGTTTCATGTCAGATTATTTAATTTTATAAAAACAGTTACACAAGCATTCATGCATGCATGTGATACAATGCTGTGCACAGGTTGTTATTTAAAAGCCAGTTCTTTTCCTGATTTCCAAGTAGCTTTGCCTCAAAATAAACACATCCACACACACACACATATACACACACACACACACACAGACACACAGACACACACACACTGCTGTACAGTATACAGCAATATGGCCCAGCACCATATCACGGGTGACTGAAACTACTGCTTTGAGGACTTCCTGACATTTTCTATCACATTACATTTGTCCAACAGCAGGCCAGTTTTTAGTTACCTGCATACTTGATTCAAATCCCTTTATATGATCTGCTGATGGAGAATTTCCAAGAAAGTGTCAAACGTGAATTGCCATAAACATGAATTTACCATTTATCACAAATATGACATTTACATGTTTATTTTATTTTCATTTAATTTTTGGTTATGTCCAGGTCAAAATGATTACCTCTCCAAAATTGTCAGTTATGTCTGCTGGGCCATGACACCACAATTTTCCATTTTTTTCTCCCAGAAATATGCAGCTAAGGCTTGGTATTTCCCACACCTTGACCTCAGTATGTACATATAGCACAGCTCATATGTGTCTGCCTACACAAACATATACTTCTCTAGCTGGTAGAAAGCATGTTTCTAATTGTGGTAATGTGGTTTCCTGCATATCAGTCTTTTGAAAGGAGTTTTGACCGTTCATGACTTACTAAGACTAGTCCAGTAAATGCTGATTCTCCCCTCATCTGCCAGTTCCAGTGATTTCCATTCAGTCACAGACAGGTAACTGATGGGGGAAATGGTTTCAGTGCTGCTTTGTCAGTTGGCTGGCATCATGCAGCTCCCAAAAGTCCATTATTTTATGAAATGTGCATTCTGCTCTGTGACAAACAAATGCACTCATCAGAGTTTTAATGTGATCAGTGAAGTTATAGGAAAACTGGGTATGATCGAACAGTCTTTGTACATTAACACATAGGTATTTACTTTGTCCTTGATAGGCAGCAGCTCCACTTTAGACATCTGTATGACTTCATGTCCCACTACTCCAGCCATAATTTAATAATCTTGCCTTCTTCTTCTTTTAACTCCTAAGATGAGAAGCACGATTCCGCCAATAAAACCAAGGAGTCCAACAACAAAGGCCAAAGAACACAAGATGAACATTAGAATGTCAGAATTAGGTTTTGACTCAGGAACTGGAAAGAAAACAAACAGAGGAGATAATCAATTATTTATACAGTTCTTTATTATGTCATTTCAGTTTGATATGCAGGTTCTAGAAAATACTTTAATTTGTATCAGCAAGAAATATTACACAATAATATACCAGAGTCAGTTTAAATATTATTAAGCACTTTATCACAAACTGAAATGTATCCACTTCAAAGAAAATCAACCCAAATGATAATGTTTCTTCCACAATTCAACTTTGCCCCTTTTCTTTATTTCTTTATTTATTTATTGATTCAGGTCAATGTTTTTTTTTTTCATTTTCTATGACCACACAAAAACATGACCTAAAACATTTGGCTTACACGATAATATTTAACTCCTATATGCAACTGTTAAAAGATTAGAAATACTACATTTTATGCACATTACTACATCTGAGAACTCTATCACTCAGTACATCAAGACAATACTGAGAGCTAGCAAAGAAAATTAACTAAGCAGTGTCCATGGTTCAGTAAAGTCTTTTGTCATTCTGTGATTGCAATATTTTGATTTGGTGTACTTAACTCATGGAAACATCTGCATTCTTTAGTGTGAGGCAGCCCTTATCTAAACAGAAGAACATATGCACATTGTAAACTCCGTGTCTTCTCTAACACACACAGGGCTACATTATAAGTAATATAATTATAAGCTATTTTTTTATTTCATTTCAGTTTGGTAGCTGGGTTAAACTAAATGTACTTAGGGCCTTTTTTGAGGAGCTATCCAAGGTGGCAGTGGTTAAAAGCAAATTGTGAACAGAATTTCAAACTACAAAATATCGCAGATAAAATGGAAGGAAATTAAGTCACTAATCATATTCTACAGGGTAGCACTGGATAAACACATACTTTCTGAAAGTCATCAAAGTGTTTTTTTGCACTACCCCAAAACAGTAATCAAAGATGCAATACATATATCTACAAACATATCAGCTCAAACTAAAAAATCCATGGTGTTAGCTCACATCTGCCCCACTGGCCTGCAGCTTGCTTTGGAATCTAGCTGAAGGTCAGAGTCCTGAAAGATTAGGGATATATTACCTCTCCAGCTTAATGTATAACATCAGCTTACATGAACACTATCATTCCCTGAAGCAACAAACTATGAGACTACTTACATTTATCATACTGTACCTGTTTTAGAGGCCAAAGACAATTATGCAAGGGCATGGAACGCATTATCATGGAACTTATAAACAAAGTCATTGGCAACCTTCAAACACTGGACCCCACCCAATTTGGGTTTGTGAAGAGCCAATCTTGTCTCCTGAATCTGATTGACTTCTTCGAATCGGTCTCCAGAGCTGTGGACAAGGGTAAGGCAGTCCACACAGCATATCTGGACCTCGCCAAGGCCTTCAACACCATCCCCTACTCTGGAATCATAGATAAACTTACTAAGCTGGGCATAATAACCTACGTCACTCGATGGGTTGCCAACTGGCTTACTAACAGAACCCAGACTGCAAAAGTAGCCAACACCAAATCCAACTCCAGACAAGTGACAAGTGGAGTACCTCAGGGTTCAGTCCTGGGACCACTCTTGTTTGGCATCTACTTCTCTGAAGTACAGGCCAACACTAAGGGACTCTGGCTGACAAAGTTTGCAGATGACTGCAAACTGGGAGTCATTACTGAATCCCCAAATGATGTGGATATTCTACAAAAGGGCCTTACAGAAACAGATGCCTGGTGCCAGAGCCATGGGCTCAAGCTTAATGCCAAGAAATGTATAGTTATCCTCTTTGGAAAAAAAACATGTACCCATGAACTACCACATAGGTGGCAAGACACTAAACATCGAAAGTGTGATGAGAGACTTAGGGACACAAGTGGACAGTGGTCTCAGTTTCGATAACCACATCGCCACAACAGTCAGGAAATCCTTCTATGTGGCACACCTCATCACTAAGGGCTTTTCATCCAGAAAAAAAGAGGTCATTGTCCCACTGTACTCATCCCTCATTAGACCCATTATAGAGTATAATGCCCCATTTGGTATGTACCTCACAAGACATCTGCAACAGCTGGAAAGGCCACAGAAATATCTCACTAAAAGAATCACAGGCCTAAAGCAGATGCCATATGCTGACCGTCTAAAAAAACTCCAGCTATACTCTGTGGCATATCGTCTACTCAGAGGCAATCTCTGCTTAACATACAAGGCCATGTCAAACCCTGAGATGTTGGACATGCTCCACTTAAAGAAATCCCAATCCCTCAGAGCCACATGCTCCAGGGATCTAAACCGTATCATCACAATGAACAAAACATGCTGGAGGGATAGGTTCCTGACCCAGAGACTCCCCATACTCTGCTTGACATGCCCATACATGTCAAGCAGAGTGCCTCATTGGCCCTCTTCAAAAGGAACCTTGATGATTGGATGGGAGATAGGAAATTCACCCCGGGGATCATGTCAGTCGCCCTGCTAGACAGGGGCCCAGAGAAGTAAATACTGTGGGAAGAAATTTCCAGGGAATTGTTATGGCTAGGCTTGCATAGGCCTTGGGGCCGATAGCCTAGTACCAACCTATGAACCTACGACCCGACCTATGCTCATCTTCATTCCCATTAAAAGACTAGTAAATAAAATGCCCTCAGTTTAGAATCCAGCTATACTGTATCTTCTTAAAAATGTCATAGTGCTGTTCAAATATTTTTTTAGAAATGCACTAGTCAGGATGACTTTAGCAAACAGTTGATTTTTTGGAATAAAATATTGACCCTTATTTCCTTCTTATTTGTAGAATTTTCATAAATACAGCAACAAATTGTCTACAGCTGGGGCAATATTTTGATTAATTATATCAAACATGCTGATAGGAAAATGTAAAAAAATGAAATTCTGGCATCACATGCAAAGAACCAGGTAAAGCAGATAATTCTAGAGGATGTGGATACTATTTTCCTGATGGAACATATAAACATAACAATATGACTGCTCAATCCAAAGTAATATAAAATGATCAAAGCTGGCATGTCAAGATGTTTGATGAGGGAACAGCTTGAAGCAATGTTATCTAATGTCTAGCATGGACCTGCACTCAAAAACATGCCAGACAATGACTGATATCACGAAATTAGCTCATGTTCATTAATGCACATGCATGTAATAGTAAGATTTCAGCTTGGAGCTGGTTGTGGCGGTAAATAGTATACAACAGTCAGAAGCTCAACCATCATAATGTAATAAATAGTAGTATACAACAGTCAGAAGCTCGTCAGTCATAATGTAATAAATAGTAGTATACAACAGTCAGAAGCTCATCCATCGCAATGTAATAAATAGTAGTATACAACAGTCAGAAGCTCATCCATCATAATGTAATAAATACTAGTATACAACAGTCAGAAGCTCGTCCATCATAATGTAATAAATAGTAGTATACAACAGTCAAAAGCTCATCCATCGCAATGTAATAAATAGTAGTATACAACAGTCAGAAGCTCAACCATCATAATGTAATAAATAGTAGTATACAACAGTCAGAAGCTCGTCAGTCATAATGTAATAAATAGTAGTATACAACAGTCAAAAGCTCATCCATCGCAATGTAATAAATAGTAGTATACAACAGTCAGAAGCTCAACCATCATAATGTAATAAATAGTAGTATACAACAGTCAGAAGCTCGTCAGTCATAATGTAATAAATAGTAGTATACAACAGTCAGAAGCTCATCCATCATAATGTAATAAATACTAGTATACAACAGTCAGAAGCTCATCCATCATAATGTAATAAATAGTAGTATACAACAGTCAGAAGCTCATCCATCATAATGTAATAAATAGTAGTATACAACAGTCAGAAGCTCGTCCATCATAATGTAATAAATAGTAGTATACAACAGTCAAAAGCTCATCCATCGCAATGTAATAAATAGTAGTATACAACAGTCAGAAGCTCGTCCATCGTAATGTAATAAATAGTAGTATACAACAGTCAGAAGCTCGTCCATCATAATGTAATAAATAGTAGTATACAACAGTCAGAAGCTCGTCCATCATAATGTAATAAATAGTAGTATACAACAGTCAGAAGCTCGTCCATCGTAATGTAATAAATAGCAGTATACAACAGTCAGAAGCTCGTCCATCGTAATGTAATAAATAGTAGTATACAACAGTCAGAAGCTCGTCCATCGTAATGTAATAAATAGTAGTATACAACAGTCAGAAGCTCGTCCATCATAATGTAATAAATAGTAATATACAACAGTCAGAAGCTCATCCATCATAATGTAATAA
This sequence comes from Protopterus annectens, assembly GCF_019279795.1. Taxonomy (NCBI): domain Eukaryota; kingdom Metazoa; phylum Chordata; order Ceratodontiformes; family Protopteridae; genus Protopterus; species Protopterus annectens. Next base: position 702,542,177 of record NC_056743.1, read on the forward strand.
ATAGTAGTATACAACAGTCAGAAGCTCATCCATCATAATGTAATAAATAGTAGTATACAACAGTCAGAAGCTCGTCCATCATAATGTAATAAATAGTAGTATACAACAGTTAGAAGTTTGTCCATCATAATGTAATAAATAGTGGTATACAACAGTCAGAAGCTCGTCCATCATAATGTAATAAATAGTAGTATACAACAGTCAGAAGCTCGTCCATCATAATGTAATAAATAGTAGTATACAACAGTCAGAAGCTTGTCCATTATAATGTAATAAATAGTAGTATACAACAGTTAGAAGCTTGTCCATCATAATGTAATAAATAGTAGTATACAACAGTCAGAAGCTCATCCATCATAATGTAATGGGTTCTCTTTGGGGGGGTTAGGCAAATGATGTAGGTAGGAAGATTTGTATCATACACATATGATCAAGTAGGAAGATATGTTGAATTATCAAACTTTGGGAGGAATAGATGCCCTACTATATATCTGGGGATGGAGCAAAAGGAGCATGCTAACATCGTGGTGTCTGTCTAACATTAAATTTCTTCAGCATCTGTGTCATTTTCTGATTTCTGTGCTTGACACCTTAAACACTAAAAGACCAACAAACTGGTAAAAACATAGACAGTTCTGTGGCAAACAGCATAAAGCCCTGACTGTGACCTAGCCAACCTGTATTCAGTTAGCATTCCATTCACTAGAATCATCAGCCAAGGATACTGGGATTGACCAGCCAATGCCAGGTTTCTTATCCCAGATATAATGAAGCTGCCTGATATGCTGCAGCACTGAGCCCCCCAACAAAGATTAGGTGTTACAGCAAAGCAGCACAAAGGGGCACAGACAAGCACCCACCAAGCAGTGTGTTTGTGCACTTGAGCTAGGCTTGGTTAATGCACACCAGTGGCATGTTTGGGAAATCCCACTTGTCCAGGCTGCCATGGTGCAATTGGAGTTAGGATAAATAAAAAAACAAACAAACAAAAAAAAAAGATTGCAGAGGATGGTAATGTTGCTAGAGCCCAGTAGTTCAGGAGTAATTAGTTGTCATGTCACTTCTGGTCACCCGCCAATCCAGGTGTGACCCTGGTCTTTATAGGAAGCAGGACTGAAGAGGTAATTATACTGGCTAGTTGGTAATTAAGGCAATATGACAGAGAACAAGATTCAGTTAAAAAGCTGAAGATGATAATGAACCATCAATGTCTGTCATTTTTGTTCCTATAATATATTGTTTCATCAAATATTACAGAAGGAATCAGGTATGTATTGGGGGATTGTATTGAAGTTATATATCAGAGAATGGCTAACTCCTAAGGAAAAACTCAAGGTGCCAATAGTATATAATACTAAAGTCATAAAACTGGGCTTGTCTGTGTAGCTCAGCAGAACCACTATTGTTTGGTAAGGAATGGATGCAAAAAATGGTGCTGACATGAAATTTAAGCAACATCTGGAGCTTCACAAAATGGTGGACACAGGCTACAAGTCATTAGACAAAATGAAAGCATCACACCTCAGCAGGTGGCACAATAGGAGTCATATTTTGGAAAGCTGGCACATGCATAAGTCTTTATGGAAACTCTTAAAGGTCCTTCAAGATGGGTCTGATGTGAAATATGAAAACAAAAACAATGAATGAACTTTCTGGGCAGCTGAAAATGCAACATCACAAGCATCAACATTATTTAGACATTATTCAACTGCATACATTTCTACACATTAATAAATCAACAAAGCAGAATGCATCAGAAAATCAGCAAAGCACAGTGCATATTTTGGTCTGATTATGTTACCTGAACAGAATCAAACATTAGAAGTTTATGAGTGTAGGATCTAAACTGAAGGTACAGGATATGCATTCATTCGCAGTTAATTATCACTATGCTGTACCACTATATGCACTGCCATGATTCGGTGACACACACTCCCCTAAAGCTGCACTTCGTAGCATGAACTATGTAATGCTAAGATGTTAGTCTGATCACATGCTGTGTTGGTAATGCTTGCCTGTTCAACTTTATTACACTATTTAGTGCTACCAGTCTCCGCCACACACATAGAGATACTCACATTACTGGCAACATACCTCTAAACAAAGAGGACACAGCCCTGTTTCTGCATTTGGTGGGTATTCTGTATGAAAGGGTTGTTTTATTTTGGCATGTGTAATATCATGGTCGGGGACTTCCTTCAGTTAATAAAATATTTCCTCCTAACAAGAACTACATTTTAAGTGGAAAACATTTTTTTACGATGATTATGGGCATTTCAGAATACTGCTATGCTGTACATACATACATATATATATATATATATATATATATATATATATATATATATATTTATAATTGTCTATCTAATCTTCCTATAGTTATTGGACATCAATGTTTGGGTACCTGTCAAATCTTCGAATGCTCAAAATTTCGAACTTTACATGGTCGAGACCAAATGTTCGAAATTTTGAGTGCTCGAACATAGACTTTCAATGGCACTGTACGGTGCAAATAGGGATAATTTCCCTTTTCTGCACTGAAGTGCAGTCTCGGAATTTGTATATATTTAGGTAGGGGAGTGTGGGCGGCGCAGGGGGGCTTGCCCACCCTGCCTACACTGTTAAAGTGTTTTTTTCTGTGTTTTCTTTTTTTTATGTTCGAACATCCAAATGTCGAACATTTGGTATTGACCATGTAATGTTCGACATTTTGGATGTTCAAATATTTAACATAGACCCCAATATTTGATACAGTGTTGTGATATATAATGTAATCCAAAATACATGACAGCTTTTTTTTTACTCTACTCAGCCTTAAACTAGGAATAAAAGTCTGCCTGAGTACAAGAGATTCTCAAGTGTTTACCTTCTAGCTTACACAGTGTTGTTGTTTTTGTTTTGAAACTTATAATGGGTTATTGAAACAGAATGCCAGAGGCTTTATTTAGTATATGAAGAGTTGGTCTGTAAAAAGCATTGCAGCATTTGTCTACTCAGGCTTTGTTCTATAACAAAATCTTATTACATAAACTCTTAAGACAGGATACATTAACAAATCAACAAAGCAGAAAGCATCAGAAAATCAACAAAGCACAGTGCATATTTTGGTCTGATTATGTTACCTGAACAGAATCAAACATTAGAAGTTTATGAGTGTAGGATCTAAACTGAAGGTACAGGATATGCATTCATTCGCAGTTAATTATCACTATGCTGTACCACTATATGCACTGCCATGATTCGGTGACACACACTCCCCTAAAGCTGCACTTCGTAGCATGAGCTATGTAATGCTAAGATGTTAGTCTGATCACATGCTGTCTTGGTAATGCTTGCCTGTTCAACTTTATTACATTATTTAGTGCTACCAGTCTCCACCACACACATAGAGATACTCACATTACTGGCAACATACCTCTAAACAAAGAGGACACAGCCCTGTTTCTGCATTTGGTGGGTATTCTGTATGAAAGGGTTGTTTTATTTTGGCATGTGTAACATCATGGTCGGGGACTTCCTTTAGTTAATAAAATATTTTCTCCTAACAAGAACTACATTTTAAGTGGAAAACATTTTTTTACGATGATTATGGGAATTTCAGAATACTGCTATGCTGTACATACATATATATATATATATATATATATGCATACATACACATACACACACACACACACACATATATATATATATATATATATATATATATATATATATATATATATAATTGTCTATCTAATCTTCCTATAGTTATTGGGCATCAATATTTGGGTACCTGTCAAATCTTCGAACGCTCAAAATTTCGAACTTTACATGGTCGAGACCAAATGTTCGAAATTTTGAGTGCTCGAAGATAGACTTTCAATGGCACTGTATGGTGCAAATAGGGAGAATTTCCCTTTTCTGCACTGAAGTGTGGTCTCGGAGTTTGTATATTTAAGTAGGGGGGTGTGGGGGGCGCAGGGGGGGCTTGCCCACCTTGCCTACACTGTTAAAGTGTTTTTTTCTGTGTTTTCTTTTTTTTTATGTTCGAACATCCAAATGTCGAAAATTTGGTATCGACCATGTAATGTTCGACATTTTTGATGTTCAAATATTTAACATAGACCCCAATATTTGATACAGTGCTGTGATATATAATGTAATCCAAAATACATGACAGCTTTTTTTTTACTCTACTCAGCCTTAAACTAGGAATAAAAGTCTGCCTGAGTACAAGAGATTCTCAAGTGTTTACCTTCTAGCTTACACAGTGTTGTTTTTGTTTTGAAACTTATAATGGGTTATTGAAACAGAATGCCAGAGGCTTTATTTAGTATATGAAGAATGGTCTGTAAAAAGCATTGCAGCATTTGTCTACTCAGGCTTTGTTCTATAACAAAATCTTATTACATAAACTCTTAAGACAGGATACATTAACAAATCAACAAAGCAGAAAGCATCAGAAAATCAACAAAGCACAGTGCATATTTTGGTCTGATTATGTTACCTGAACAGAATCAAACATTAGAAGTTTATGAGTGTAGGATCTAAACTGAAGGCTACAGGATATGCATTCGTTCGCAGTTAATTATCGCTATGCTGTACCACTATATGCACTGCCATGATTCGGTGACACACACTCCCCTAAAGCTGCACTTCGTAGCATGAGCTATGTAATGCTAAGATGTTAGTCTGATCACATGCTGTGTTGGTAATGCTTGCCTGTTCAACTTTATTACACTATTTAGTGCTACCAGTCTCCGCCACACACATAGAGATACTCACATTACTGGCAACATACCTCTAAACAAAGAGGACACAGCACTGTTTCTGCATTTGGTGGGTATTCTGTATGAAAGGGTTGTTTTATTTTGGCATGTGTAACATCATGGTCGGGGACTTCCTTTAGTTAATAAAATATTTTCTCCTAACAAGAACTACCTTTTAAATGGAAAACATTTTGTTACGATGATTATGGACATTTCAAAATACTACTATGCTGTACTTACAAACATATATATATATATATATATATATATATATATATATATATATAAAATTGTCTATCTAATCTTCCTGTAGTTATTGGGCATCAATATTTGGGTACCTGTCAAATCTTCAAATGCTCAAAATTTCAGACTTTACATGGTCGAGACCAAATGTTCGAAATTTTGAGTGCTTGAACATAGACTTTCAATGGCACTGTACGGTGCAAATAGGGAGAATTTCACTTTTCTGCACTGAAGTGCGGTCTTGGAGTTTGTATATTTAAGTAGGGGGGTGGGGGGGCGCAGGGGGGCTTGCCCCCCTGCCTACACTGTTAAAGTGTTTTTTTCTGTGTTTTCTTTTTTTTATGTTCGAACATCCAAATGTCGAACATTTGGTATCAACCATGTAATGTTCGACATTTTGGATGTTCAAATATTTAACATAGACCCCAATATTTGATACACTGCTGTGATATATAATGTAATCCAAAATACTACAGCTTTTTTTTTTTTTTAACTCTACTCAGCCTTAAACTAGGAATAAAAATCTGCCTGAGTACAAGAGATTCTCAAGTGCTTACCTTCTAGCTTACACATTGTTGTTGTTTTTGTTTTGAAACTTATCATGGGTCATTGAAACAGAATGCCAGAGGCTTTATTTAGTATATGAAGAGTTGGTCTGTAAAAAGCATTGCAGCATTTGTCTACTCAGGCTTTGTTCTATAACAAAATCTTATTACATAAACTCTTAAGACAGGACACATTACTATATGCAGGTTTCAGAAATGTACATACCCCTCAGGGGTCTAGACTGTGGTACCAGTCATCCAGAGTGTACAGGAAAACCATTACACTCATGTATGTTTGTACAGGCTATATCTCACATCCGTATTAGGATTGCATGACTCTCTATAGAGGTTTTATCTTGATATTTTTATTAAAAGTGTCAAGTTTGCCAAGGAGAATCACCTAGTTTTTATTGTGGGTTTTGATGTCAACCCTAGGTTCTACATGAGTCAAAGTAGGTACAATTAGGGGCAAACAGATTTCAAGTCAGTTTATACTCTCAAAAGTAAACATAAATGCTCTGTAAGCCACACACTGCAACTTCAGATAATGACTTACAAGCATCCTGTATAACACATGCATGACAATAGCTTTCTTTGCATATACATAAAAATGAAAGCTAAAACACTTGCGTGCTCCAAACATGGGTCACTTCATCAATGGTCCACTAAGTGTCATCTGTTCACCAGAAAGTTGTCAGTCATACAGATACTCCACTAATTAATAAAATAAGAAATAAAAAACAAAATTTTTATGTGGAGGAAGAAGTTCCCCACACTCCCATTTAGAAGGATCCTCCAATCTCCTCTTTCTGATTAACCTCCCCTGTGTCTAACTCCATGTTCACAAAGCCTTGAAGAAACTATAGTCAGTAGTCAAAAAAACTGCCTGTTTGATTAGCTAGAGATGACTAAACATGCTTTAATCATCAGGTTACAGATCAAGCAACTGTTTCCTACGTACTCCTGTGCAAGCTGGGGTGCACCATTTAGTAATATATAGTGTCATGCCATTCTGTTTTTGGCATGAATGTTGAAGGCTATGAAAAGTTCAAGCCCCAAGTCATAGACGACTGTATCTGAATATCTAGGTCATTTCATCCTGACCAAAGCGCATGCACAGCATATACATTTCTCTGTTGAAGCAATCAGGAGGAATACGAAAAACATAATCAGTGCCACGTTTGGAGGCAAAGTAACATTATATGGGCATGGAGCTAATGTGGCTACACTGATTAGCACAGCTAACCAAAATCATTTCTCATTGGCACTGCCTAAAATACTGTTTGTCATATTAAGTGGTATCCAGCAAAAAAGACTAAATCCCTTTCACAGGGGACTTTATCCCAACGTCCGTGATAATTTGTATATACAGCTCCAAGACTGAAATATTCAAGAGAAAGAAAAAGTCCTCTGGCTTCTTAGCAACCTCAGAGTGAAAGTGCAGTTTTCAATAAAGCAGCCATTTCACAATACCTGATACATACTGCATCAACTAAAATGGAGTCCATATAACCCCATTCATTGAACTGCCTACTGCCTTCATCCCAAAAGATAAGTATTTTAGAATAATTAAATTTTTTTGCAATAATATATTAATAGCCTAATTTGCAGAGGTTTCTTTTACCTTTCATTTTTGAAACTGTAGCCCAATTCAATGAAATGTAATTAAATTACATTTTTGAAATGTAGCATGCTTTGTTGCAATATAAATCATAATTCCAAAGTTGCATAGGTTTGTTTGTCAAGCTTAAACAATACTAGCCGTAGAAAAGATTGATTGCTTTAACTCAAAGCTGATATAAAGTACATCAACATATTTTTTAAGACAGTCTGACATCAGCTCACCACTGAATTCAAATAAAGCTGGATCAGACAATCCCTTATAGACTAGAAAGAGGTCACTTCTTAGTAACCTATAAGGCAACATAATGATATTTCCTGAATCCTATCATATATATCAGGACTATATTTCAAAGAAATTAATGCCTGACCTCTGCCTGTAAGACAAAACTTATTTTGAGATTTGCATGCAGCATATTGTTATTTATAAATACACGAATGTTTATTTAAATTAAATTCATCACCAGTTATGTTAGTTATCCATGGCTGTATACCTCTCAACTGTCCAAATTTTCTCAGAATATTCAGATTTTAGCCTTATATTTTTTGGTATGTTCCTTGGAAAATTTGTGGATTTTTGGCAAATCATTGAGGACTGAAGAAAGAATTTCAAATTTCATATCCTTCAGAAAAAAATGCATGCTTAAGCAAATCTTGTTAGTCTAACAATGTTCTAGGTTTCTAAGAGCAATATTTAAATTATGTCTCTATTTCTGGGACTTGCACCCATTATTTTGGCTTTGTGCAGATTTCTTGCACTAAGAGTTTGAGAAGTATGCCTGGCTGCTACAATGAAAATTAAGCGTGTGTGTGTGTGTGTGTGTGTGTGTGTGTGTGTGTGTGTGTGTGTGTGTGTGTGAATATACAACTATGATGATATGAGGCATTTATGTTGTTGTGTCTTTCGTCTTTTCCCGGTTAAGGGTCGCCACAGCAGAACTCCGGTCCGCTAATGATTGGCAGCAGATTTTTAAGTGCTGGCTTGCCAGGCCTAACACACAACCTTCAACGAAGGAACACCCATTCACGCATGTCGTCACACAGAAGATGCTCTAACTGAGAATTGAACGGGCAACGTCTAACTGTGAGGCGACAACGCTACCACAGCACCACCACCACAGTTCGATATGAGGCATTTATGTAATACTTTATATTAGCATACATAGTGACAACAGTCTGTCCCACCATGTTGTGACAAAGGAGGTTTCTGCAGTTAACTTAGGTGGCGTAGCTGCTGGAATTCACATTCTGCACAGCTTTTCAGAATTTAAGCATACTTGTGTTACTGTGGTAATACAACAGCAGTAACAACTTACACTAGAGGTCTGTTGTTCATTTATTTAAATTTATGTTTCACTTTGTGTCCAGCTCACTTCAGAAAGGTCCTTCACCTTGCAGCTACAATGTCAGTCATCCATGTGAGAATCAGTGAATAGAATACAATGTATATATGGTACTACCGTCAATCCCCACCTCCCCAAACACACACAGCTGCATCCATTGCTATGGTACTACCGTCAATCCCCACCTCCCCAAACACACACAGCTGCATCCATTGTTATGGTACTACCGTCAATCCCCACCTCCCCAAACACACACAGCTGCATCCATTGCTATGGTACTACCGTCAATCCCCACCTCCACAAACAAACACAGCTGCATCCATTGCTATGGTACTACCGTCAATCCCCACCTCCCCAAACACACACAGCTGCATCCATTGCTATGGTACTACCGTCAATCCCCACCTCCCCAAACACACACAGCTGCATCCATTGCTATGGTACTACCCAATCCCCACCTCCCCAAACACACACAGCTGCATCCATTGCTATGGTACTACCGTCAATCCCCACCTCCCCAAACACACACAGCTGCATCCATTGCTATGGTACTACCGTCAATCCCCACCTCCCCAATCACACACAGCTGCATCCATTGCTATGGTACTACCGTCAATCCCCACCTCCCCAAACACACACAGCTGCATCCATTGCTATGGTACTACCGTCAATCCCCACCTCCACAAACACACACAGCTGCATCCATTGCTATGGTACTACCGTCAATCCCCACCTCCACAAACACACACAGCTGCATCCATTGCTATGGTACTACCGTCAATCCCCACCTCCCCAAACACACACAGCTGCATCCATTGCTATGGTACTACCGTCAATCCCCACCTCCCCAAACACACACAGCTGCATCCATTGCTATGGTACTACCGTCAATCCCCACCTCCACAAACACACACAGCTGCATCCATTGCTATGGTACTACCGTCAATCCCCACCTCCCCAAACACACACAGCTGCATCCATTGCTATGGTACTACCGTCAATCCCCACCTCCCCAAACACACACAGCTGCATCCATTGCTATGGTACTACCACAATCCCCACCTCCCCAAACACACACAGCTGCATCCATTGCTATGGTACTCGTCAATCCCCACCTCCCCAAACACATACAGCTGCATCCATTGCTATGGTACTACCGTCAATCCCCACCTCCCCAAACACACACAGCTGCATCCATTGCTATGGTACTACCGTCAATCCCCACCTCCCCAAACACACACAGCTGCATCCATTGCTATGGTACTACCGTCAATCCCCACCTTCCCAAACACACACAGCTGCATCCATTGCTATGGTACTACCGTCAATCCCCACCTCCACAAACACACACAGCTGCATCCATTGCTATGGTACTACCGTCAATCCCCACCTCCCCAAACACACACAGCTGCATCCATTGCTATGGTACTACCAATCCCCACCTCCCCAAACACACACAGCTGCATCCATTGCTATGGTACTACCCAATCCCCACCTTCCCAAACACACACAGCTGCATCCATTGCTATGGTACTACCGTCAATCCCCACCTCCACAAACACACACAGCTGCATCCATTGCTATGGTACTACCGTCAATCCCCACCTCCACAAACACACACAGCTGCATCCATTGCTATGGTACTATGGTACTACCGTCAATCCCCACCTCCCCAAACACACACAGCTGCATCCATTGCTATGGTACTACCGTCAATCCCCACCTCCACAAACACACACAGCTGCATCCATTGCTATGGTACTACCGTCAATCCCCACCTCCCCAAACACACACAGCTGCATCCATTGCTATGGTACTACCGTCAATCCCCACCTCCCCAAACACATACAGCTGCATCCATTGCTATGGTACTACCGTCAATCCCCACCTCCCCAAACACACACAGCTGCATCCATTGCTATGGTACTACCGTCAATCCCCACCTCCCCAAACACACACAGCTGCATCCATTGCTATGGTACTACCGTCAATCCCCACCTCCCCAAACACACACAGCTGCATCCATTGCTATGGTACTACCGTCAATCCCCACCTCCCCAAACACACACAGCTGCATCCATTGCTATGGTACTACCGTCAATCCCCACCTCCCCAAACACACACAGCTGCATCCATTGCTATGGTACTACCGTCAATCCCCACCTCCCCAAACACATACAGCTGCATCCATTGCTTTTGTTTAAAACTAATAGCCTTCAGAGACCAGCGCTTTAGCACATGCTGTGAGCAAACACAAGATGTAAAAGGAACAGCCTTTTTTCTTCTGTGGAAGAATGACTGGCAAACTATCACAATAAAATCTACTTATAAGACTCTGAAAGAATTATGGACCACTGATCACTAGTATTATATGCAGAGAATATGATGTTTCTAAATTAGCAGACAATGCATACTCTTACACATGCAGTTAGGCCCTAAGCCAGAATGAGATCTCCAGTGACAGTTCCTTTTACAGAATGATGTAAGAGAGGTTATCTGCATTAACATTTTACTACTACAATTTAGTTTACTTTCTGAAAGTTGTGGCTCTGTGATGTTGAGCTCAATTAAAGTATCTGTCTATTAGTTTTTTCCACTTGGGCCATGCTAACCATAAGGGTTATTCATATCACAGTCTGCTGCCCCAAGGTTTTCAGCTTCTTAAAAGTATAAAGTAGCCCAGTACATTCTTTTTCAACCAAACTGTGCACCTGTTATCTTGAAAGCAATTCCCATCATGATGTGAGTCTTAATGAATTAATATGCAGATCACAGTCAAGGAAGGCATAGACTATGACATCTATATTCTAAGCGATATCCCTATAGTACTACGTGATATGCTAATCACCATAACTAGCTCATTAATATTAAATCTGTATACTCAATATGTAACAGGAATGTTTTTGCAAAATAGGGACAGTTGAGAGATCTAGGGCGATGCTAGGTATGGAGCTAAGTCCCTATTTTCAGGCTTGATTACCCCTTCAGACAATTTTCTGAATCCATCTCATCATATGTGACTTTTGAAACCGTCTAGTACACAGAAAACCACACTGCATGGCCAACATATCAGTAGCAGTGATAATTTAAAGAAAGAGGACACACATCTTATATTGCCCTTTTTCTGCAGCAAAACTGAAAGATCTTGTGTGGTACAATTTTGCGATACAGGTAATTAAAGTCTACAGATTGTACACTGTCTCTAATATGCTTAAAATTTTCCTTCATTTTTGTCGCTCTTTGTTTTATAAACATGTTTGTGAGCAATATCCCACATTCCTACTGGAAGCAGAAAAAAAAGATCTGCTATTTGTATTCAAATTTTATGCTAATTAGATGTCCAGACTTTTATCAGGATGTTCCCATTTTTCAAGGGCCTTTGTTCCTATTTTCAATGTCTGCCGCCAAGAGGTATCTCCCTTTTATCAAACTATTTAAAATATATATGTATGTGGGAGCATGTTTTAGTAAACATTGAAAATACATTTTTAATGATGGAACTTTTCAGTCCATAGAATTATTTTTAACTTTGGAGCAGTTAAAAAAAATTTTGCTGACTTCAATGATCTAACATATCTGTGGAATTCAACAGGACTATTTACACTGGACAACTGTTTTTTTCCCAGCACTTAACCACTTTACTTGTATACCTATTGTAACACTTTTGATATCAGAGACCTTGTAAGTTTTTATACAGTCATTGGCTTGTACAGGACACTGTATCTGCCCTTCTGCATAGAAACAATATATATAATATGTTAAGCTTATGGTGATGAAGAGCTGAAGCTGGGGTCTAAACTCTGCTTAATATTTTGCTATTATGTTTTAGAAACTGCATTAATATCACTCATACTTTTGTTACTATGCCTTGGACTCATGTGACAACTAACAGAAAAATCCCCTTGCTGATCAGAATGTTTACCTGGTCAGCAAATGAAGAAGTAATGAAAGAAAAATCCCAATTCTCTGTTTTACTTATCCTGATTTCTGTAGTGTCATTGGCCTGGCTATCCACATAACATGGAAATATGAACAATTATAATAACGTTAGTCCTTGAAAAAAGATGTGTTCACTTATTGCACAACACCCGCAAAGCTGCCAATCACATTCCTTAAAAAATATATGTGGGCTACAATATTGCTAAACAGAGTGTGCATTTGCAGCGACTCATTTTGCACACTGTGTCTAGTATACCACATATTACTGTAGTGCAAAGGCATGGACAGGGCTAATGTTTTGTAATGTACAAAAGGCTGTCTTGGTCATATAGACTGCAAAGTTATTATGTGGCATGCAAGTGCTACACAGTATAGCATGGAGCAGTTACTTAAAAAATAGGTATGGCACGTCATACATATATTTTCTGGCCCCTATTTAATAAACCTTCACCTGTAACCAGTTGGTGTTGTTGAGACTTTTGACTTTTAGGGGTCGCTACAGCGGAACTCCAGTCTGCTAATGACTGGCAGTAGATTTTTACGTGCCAAGTTGCCAGCCCTGATGCACAACATTCAACAAAGGTACACCCACTCACGCATGTCTCCACGCAGAAGACGCTCTAGCTGAGAATCAAACCGGACAGCGTCAATGCTACCGCAGCACCACCTTCACCTGTAACCAGTACCTCTCCTCAATCTTGGATCCCACAAGTCACACCTGACACCCTAGATGTACACAGACTGCAGAAAGTAAATTCCTGAGCATATCTAAACTATCCTATCTTGGTTTGTGATTTATTGATCTTTACTGTTAAATAGAAGTGTGACTGAGAGTGATAGTGAGCAGAAGCTACTGTGTGCCTTTGCATGCAATGTAAAGGAATGACAACTTTTATCTGATTTGTAGAACTTGTATGGTCAGAACAACTTTACTATACTTTATTTAGTTGTATATTGCTGATTTGATTTTTGTCATATAAGTTGATTTAAGTTCTCTTTGAATTCTGTAGATACTGATTTTGATTACTCTTTTTTTTACAATATTTTATTCATTTTATTTATTTATTTATTTTATTTTATTTAAATTTGTTGACCGGGAGTGTCCGACGACGTGGGTCCATTTTCAGCGGAGGCCCGGGGAGAAAAGCTCCACAGTAAAATAAACAGACAGCAGTTACATTGGATTACATAGTGATTAACAATTTAACATAGAAATTACTTACAACATATTTACAGATTAAGAACATAGTACATCAGTAGACAACTAGAATCTTAATCTGTGAAGTACATAACAGGCTTTAACAAATGTAACAATGAGAAGTTCCTGCTGTATAATAAGTACTAGGCTTATGAGCATCTGAGCTTGCTATCATCAAGGTAGTTAGTGGAGGTGAAAGAAAGGTAGTAGTTGGATGGGGTGGGTGATATTAGAGTGGGAGTTGCAAGGGCATAGCCAGCATGTTTTTAGGTGCGCTTTTAATAAAGTTTTGAAGTTGGTGCATGATGGTATGGAGGTAATTGTGGGTGGGAGTGAGTTCCATAATTTGGCTATGGCAAGAGAATAGTGCTTCACCAGCAGAGTTATTGGCTTTAGTGATCTGCAAGTGATTTTTGTTGCTGGATCTTAGTGGTCTGGTGGTGCGATAGGGTTGGAGTAGATTCTGGAGGGATGGGACATTTAGTGGATGATTTACTAGTTTGTGGGTGAGTGAGAGTTGATACCACTGAAGGAGGTGAGGGTGTTCAAGCCAGCCCAGTTCAGCAAGTGAGAGACAGTGGTGACTACGGTAGGATGCCCCTGTGTGGCGATTTTGTTGTAGCAGGTCTCTAGCTTGTTTAGATCACATTGCCTTAGGTTGGTATATACTGGAGAGGCATAAAGTAGGGTGGAGGTGGGAATTTGCTATTGAAATCTTTGCTGCTTTGGTGAGAAATTGTTTATTTCTGTATAATGCTCCTATTTTTTGTGGACTTTTTTTATGGTCATGGACATGTGAATGTCAAATTTTAGTTTATTGTCTATTTCCACTCCTAGCAATTTGGTGTGTTCATTTGAAGCTGAATATAGATTCCTTAAATGAGTGTGCAATTAACAATTTGCTAATGCCAAATATCTTGTACAGTGTAATAAATGCTATGTATATTTAAAGGTAACAGTTAACACTGGTGATCTGTGTTCCTCATGTCAGAAGTTGGATGATTTGCTTACCATTGTTAGAAGTAAATCTAGACTTAATGATGATTGCACTTGTGGAATTGGCACGCCTTGGAGCACTGTTGTTTCATATATTAATGACTGGACTGGTGAGATAAATAATGTTAGGCAAAGAACAAATAGAACACATTTAGGAAATGATGCATATATTGTCTGGGAAGATCATTCAATCCCTATGAAACAAGATGATGCCCCTGACAACTTTGGAATTTTGGATGCAAGTATTCAGCAGTTTGAGGATCCAGTTTGTTTATAAGGAAACAAAAAAGAAAGGAAGGAAGAAGTTCACAACAAATAACAAGGAAGAAAAAGAAACTGATCAATGACTGTAAAGGAAAGAGAATACGTAGTAAAAAGGGCACTGCTTTGTTATGTGACACACAGGTTACAGGGAATAATGATATTTTCCTATCAGAAAACCTTCAGTCTACAGAAAAAGGCATCATTTTTCCAATGGAGAAGGCAGAAAAAAAGAGGCAAGGGGCAGGTGAAAAGGAAGAAATCAAAACTGAACGTGGAAGGATTGAAGAACATTACTGTAAGATAGTGGTTCCCAAACTGTGCGCTGCGGCACCCTGGGGAACCGCGGCTTCCTCACAGGGGCGCCGCGAGCAGCAGCTGATTGCAGGTAAGTGAACGCCTGTATGAGTGGTTGTGTGTCTGTGTGTGTGTTTGAGTGAATGCGTGCTTGAAAGCAAAAGAGTGTGTGTGTGTGTGTGTGTGTGTGTGTGTGTGTGTGTGTGTGTGTGTGTGTGTGTGTGTGTGTGTGTGATCGGGAGAGTGAGAGTGATGTGTGAGTGAATGCAAGAATGAATGAAGAAGTGGCTGTGTGTGTGTGTGTGTGTGTGTGTGTGTGTGTGTGTGTGTGTGTGTGTGTGTGTGTGTGTGTGTGTGAGATCGGGATAGTGAGAGCGATGTGTGAGTGAATGCAGGAATGAATGAAGAAGTGGCTGTGTGTGTGTGTGTGTGTGTGCGTGTGTGTGCGTGTGTGTGTGTGTGTGTGTGTGTGTTTGAGATTGGGAGAGTCAGAGCAATGTGTGAGTGAATGGAGGAATGAAAGAAGAAGTGGCTGTGTGTGTGTGTGTGTGTGTGTGTGTGTGTGTGTGTGTGTGTGTGTGTGTGTGTGTGTGTGTGTGTGTGTGTGTGTCTGTGTGTGTGTGTGAGAGAGATCGGGAGAGTGAGAGGGATGTATGAATGAATGAATGCATAAGTGGGTGTGTGGCATGTTGTTGTGAGATTGGGAAAGTGAGAGCGATGTGTGAGTGAATGCAGGAATGAATGAAGAAGTGTGTGTGTGTGTGTGTGTGTGTGTGTGTGTGTGTGTGTGTGTGTGTGTGTGTGTGTGTGTGTGTGTGTGTGTGTGTGAGATCGGGAGAGTGAGCGATGTGTGAGTGAATGCAGGAATGAATGAAGAAGTGGCTGTGTGTGTGTGTGTGTGTGTGTGTGTGTGTTTGAGATCGGGAGAGTCAGAGCAATGAGTGAGTGAATGGAGGAATGAAAGAAGAAGTGGCTGTGTGTGTGTGTGTGTGTGTGTGTGTGTGTGTGTGTGTGTGTGTGTGTGTGTGTATGTGTGTGTGTGTGTATGTGTGTGTGTGTGTCTGTGTGTGTGTGAGAGATCGGGAGAGTGAGAGGGATGTATGAATGAATGCATAAGTGGGTGTGTGGCATGTGGTTGTGAGATTGGGAAAGTGAGAGCGATGTGTGAGTGAATGCAGGAATGAATGAAGAAGTGGCTGTGTGTGTGTGTGTGTGTGTGTGTGTGTGTGTGTGTGTGTGTGTGTGTGTGTGTGTGTGTGTGTGTGTGTTTGAAATCGGGAGAGTCAGAGTAATGTGTGAGTGAATGGAGGAATGGATGAAGAAGTAGCTGTGTGTGTGTGTGTGTGTGTGTGTGTGTGTGTGTGTGTGTGTGTGTGTGTTCGGGAGAGTGAGAGGGATGTATGAATGAATGCATCAGTGGGTGTGACAGACAGAGCGATGTGTGAGTGAATGCAGGTATGAATGAGGAAGTGACTGTGTGTGTTTGTGTGTGTGTGTGTGTGTGTGTGCGTGTGTGTGTGTGTGTGTGTGTGTGTGTGTGTGTGTGTGTGTGTGTGTGTGTGCACGTGTGTGTGTGTGTGTGTGTGTGTGTGTGTGTGTGTGTGTGTGTGTGTGTGTGTGTGTGTGTGATTGAATGTCCAGATTTGTGCCTCATATTTTTGGTGTGTTCCCTTTACTTTTCTGGCAAATAGTTGAGGATTGAAGTCAATAAAGTAATGACAAACATTTGACTTTAAGACTCTACATCCTTCAGAGAATTCAAGCTAATGCAAAACCTATTATTCTATCAACTTTCTAAGCTCCCCCATCATTTTAGGCTTTGTCCAGATTTTTTGCTCTGAAAATCTGGGCAAAGCCTAAAATGCTGGGGGACAAATAGGGACAGATTTTAAATATTGTTCTTACAAACTTAGAAAGTTGATAGAATAGGTTTTGCATTAAATCTGGACAATAGAAAGGTGATAAAATATTATCTTTTTTGCATTAGCATGAATTCTCTGAAGGATGTGGTGTCTTAAACTCCAATGTTTCATTATTTAATGACTTTAATCCTCAACTATTTGCCAGAAAAGTACAGAGTTTAGTAGGAACATACCAAAAATATGAGGCACAGATCTGGACATTCTGCAAAAATTTGCACAATTGAGAGGTGTGAATCACACACACACACACACACACACACACACACACACACACACACACACACACACACACAGCCACTTTCTCATTCATACCTGCATTCACACACACACACACACACACACACTTCCTCATTCATATCTGAATTCACACACACTCACACGCACACACACACACACACACACACACACACACACACACACACACAGCCACTTTCTCATTATACCTGCACTCACACACACACACACACACACACACACACACACACACACACACACACACACACACAGTCACGTCCTCATTCATACCTACATTCACACACAAACACACACACAGCCACTTCCTCATTCATACCTGCATTCATTCACACACACACACACACACATGCTTCCTCATTCATACCTGCATTGATTCACACCCAGCCACTTCCTCATTCATACCTGCATTCACTCACACATCACTCTCACTCTCCCGATCTCTCACCCAAATGCCACACACCCACTTACGCATTCATTCATGCATCCCTCTCACTCTTCCAATCTCACACATACGCACACACAGTCACTTCTTCATTCATACTTGCATTCAGTCACACATTGCTTTTACTCTCCCGATCTCACAAATACACACACACAGCCACTTCTCATTCATACCTGCATTCACTCACAAATCGCTCTCACTCTCCTGATCTCACACACACACAGCCACTTCTTCATTCATTCCTGCATTCACTCACACATCACTCTCACACATACACACACACAGCCACTTCTTCATTCATTCCTGCATTCACTCACACTCGCCGTGAACTAATAAGCTTAACTGCAGAATAAACCGCAAACTGTTTGCAGTTTATTTTGCAGCTAAGCTTATTAGTTCGCGATGCCCCTATGAGGAAGCCATGGCTCCTCAGGGTGCTGCAGCACACACTTTGGGAACCCCTGAAATATGCACTTTATGTGCTCCATGGGGGGGGGGGGGGGGCTTGGGAAAACCTGGATTCTGCAAGGGAGCCAAAAATCGAAAAAGTTTGGGAACCTCTGCTGTAAGAAAAAAGAAAAGAAAGACAGATGTTGACCACATGGCTCAAGCTGTAGATTTACAATACCAGCTGGATGAGAATTTAATACACAATGAAAACAGTGGGATTAATAAGACTAATGGTGATGAAGATCTACCCTTCGTAACAATTGATAGAGCAGATATTACTGCATTAGAAGCTGAAGATTCTTTAGAGCTGGTGAGCAGATACTCTTGTAACTGGAGATTCAATTATTAGAGGAACTGATACTTATATTTGCAGAGATGATAATGAACATCAAATAGTGTTGTTTGCCAGGATCAAAAATAGAAGATGTAAGACAAGCCTTGGAACACTTTAATGTAAGGAAGTATGGATCTATTTTTATTCATGTTGGTACAAATGATGTCACCCGCAAGGATTCTCTGACTGTTAGTCGGGAACTGACAGCCCTCTTAGATAGTATAGCTTATACTGGTGTTAGGACATATTTTTCACAAATCACCTATAGAAAGGATAGTCAGGTCACTGTAAATGAAAAGATTTTTGGTGCAAATACCTACATGGAAAAAATGTCCTGTTTTAAAAAATGGAAATGTGTAGAGCATCCAAGCCTAGTTTTGGGCACATATGTTCAGACAGGATGGTGTGCATTTGTCAAGATTAAGGAAGAGAATTTTTGCAGCCAATATTTTGCAATATTTGACAAACACTAGGCAGGATTTTTGCCAAGTCAAAAATTTAACAGTTCACAGATAGCAACATTTAATGCATCTCTGATGGTTGTTAATGCTAGGAGCATTAATAATAACTTTTTTTAATTGGAAAATGTGCTACATTCCCACAAGATTGATGTTGCTATTGTTTGTGAAACATGGTTAAAGAACAGTGACCGGAAACCGTTTCTGTCCGGGTATAAATGTTTTTACTGTAACAGACATTCTAACAAAAAATCAGGTGGAGGTGTTATAAGGATTAAAGATAGCTATGAGACCTGTGATTATTACATGTTCAGCAATAACACCAATACTATAGTCTGTGTAACTGTGACAATAAAGACAACCCTGGAACATATGACAATTGTTGGAGTGTATAGACCACCAAAGTCAAGTGCAGATGACCTAGAGGAATTCATACATTTCTTGCATGAAACACAGAAGGGAAGAATAATATTATCTGGGGATTTAAATTTGCCAGAAACAGACTGGAATAATATTGATTCAACATTAGTAAGGAAATTATTCACAAACTATATTTAGGAGCAACAATTGCTTCAGACTGTAAAAGAAAAAAAATCCAGAGGACAGAACATACTAGACATTGTTTGTGTTCCTAAAGAAATTACTGTTACTTCAAGTCAAATTTTATCACCGTTGCTGTGCAGTGATCATGGGATTATAAAGGTTAATTTTTGCTAGATAATTCTGCCAAACTGAAATCTAAACCAATGTACAGTAGGTTAATTACAGATTATATGGAAGCAAAATAGTCACTATGTAAAACTAACTGGAGTGAGGTGTTCAGTGGAAAAACTGCAGATGAAATGTGGAAAGTTTTGAAAGAGAAATTGTTTGAGTGCAAAAAATCAAAAACATGTTTAACATCAGGATCTAGTCATACAACATCAGGGGGATATATTTCCATAAAAACAAGATATCTAATTAAGATGAGAAACAGAAAATATAAGAAATAGAAGAAAGGTCAAACTACAACTTTGAAAACTGAAATAAACAAGCTGGACAAACAGATTAAGCATAGTGTGAGACAAGATCAAGAAATAATTAAAGAAAATTTATATAAAGATATTGAGCATAATAGGAAACCTTTTTATAGATACATAATGTGGAAGGAGTAAAGACACACAAATTGATAAACTGTGTACAGATTCTAAAATGTATTCTCAGACACAACAAATTATAGATATATTTACAAAATATTATGCAAAACAGTTTGGCTCCACAAAAGGGGTGATAAGTTGTCCTAGTGACATCCAGGTAACCCCAGATACTGGAATAAAATTAGATTATATTGAAAAAGAACTGTGCAAACTGGATACAAACAAAGCACAGGGAGGGGACTGAATTAGTAGCAATGACCTGAGAACACTTCACCAAAGACTTAAGTACCATTTTATTTATTATTCACTGGGTCATATAAATATGGGGAGATTCCTCAAGATTGGAACATGTGCTTATTAAACCTGTCTTTAAGGGAAAAGGGAGTAGAACAAACCCAGAGTCATTCAGACCCTATATTTTCATGTTGTGGAAAAATAATGGAGAAGGTAATATTGGATAAGTTATTGTCAGAACTGGATAGGTTGGGACGTGAAACCATATATCAGCATGCATATGTTGAAAACAGAACTATTCCCACCTGTAACATGATGTTCTATAACAATATAATAACAGCTATGAATGAAAAATTGTGCTGTAATGTAATTTATATAGATTTAACTTCAGCATTTGACAGGGTCTTACACAAAACACTGATCAATAAATTAGTACGACTAGGTATCGATATACTCTTCATAAGATGTACAGCTGCATGGCTTACAAATTGGACATGGCAAGTATCATACAGCAACTGGACGGGTGAAATCCTTGGTTACAGTCAGGGTGTCCCACAGGGCTCTGTTCTAGGCCCTTACCTATTTAGATTGTATCTTTCAGACCAAATTTTTCATCTGAGGTGTTCTATAATCTATATGCAGATGACCTGAAATTGGGTAAACTGATTACATGTGTTACAGATAAGGCATGTCTGCAAAATAACTTGACTAAATTGACCATTTGGGCACAGGAAAATAATAACACTGATAAATACATCAAAAACTAAGCATATGAGATTTGGGAGACATAACGTGAAAGGTGAATATTTAATATAGCCACAGTGATTGAAACTGTAGACTCATTTAAGGACTTGGGTATATGGGTAGATTCAGCTATGAGTTTTTCTAATCATATCAACCAATTGGTTAATGATAGATGTGAAGTTGTCCTATCTCACCTTCATTTGTTACTGAAGGGTTCAGAACCAATCCTTGGTTCCGAGTCGGCCATTTACTAAAGCTCGAGGTCTCCAACCAGCTTGTGGCTTACTTGCTATTCCATGATGCTCTAGAGCCTTCCCCAGATCTTGTTTGCTGCTGAAACAGATGTGATTCATCTAGCTCTGACTAAGTAAAACTATTTTATTCAATACCTTTACTGAGTTTTTGCTTCTGTTTTTTCTTACCTTTGAGATTTAACTGAAGTGTTCTTTATAGTATTCTTCCAGATAGTTGTTTATTATTCAAAAAGTTATATATTCTGCTTTAGAGTATGAAACGTGTTTTTGGCTGCTATTTATATAGGGCTTGACATTTTTGCCACTGTCACATGTGATTCTATACTATATTTAGCAATATAATACATAGTTATTCCTGAGTGTGTTAGTAGTTAATTAGTGTATTGAAGCACGAGTTTGGGTAATTAAGACTTTCGTTTCTCAGTCTCATGGCATACAGTTATCCCCAGTATCACCACTTCAGTTGTCATTCCTGTTTATGACCACCACCACCCCCCCCCCAGATAGGTAGGCTGGTAAAATATCATTCCCTTTCCTGTCCATACCCCACAGGTAATTTCTATTACTCTTTAGCTTTTTTGGGCTACACTATGCTCTGCAATCATACCACACACTGATTCAGAAAACCAGTTCAGTCTTTAAGCATGATAGTGAAGACAGAGTCATTTCCCTAAACCTAAGTGTTCAGATTGTCCTCTAATCCTGACTCCACTGCTACTCCTTAACCCTTACACTCCCTAGCCCCTGCACCTAATTCCCCCTACTCCCTGACCATAAGTCCCTATTCACTTACACTGTTAACTGCACCTTGTTGAATACACGTTTTTGACTACCAATGAAGCAGCTTTCAAACTAATATAGTTAGACAAAATGCATCAAGACTTATCTGCAATGGAATACAAGTCAAAGAAATGAGTGAAACCATACACACACTCACGCACACAAGCACACACACACACACGCACACACACATATATACACAATCTCATTCAGAAGACTGACTCAAAGGAAAGTTAAACTTCATATGGTTGAGACCATATGATCGACTTTCTAAAAGGCTGAATGATGGAAAAGAACATAAATCTATGTCTTTGCAAGGAGGCAAGCCCCTGTGCACCCCATACCACCTGCATATTATATATACTAACTCCAAGACTGCACTACAGTGGGGAAAAGAGAAAATTCCCTGATCCCTACTGTACTGTGATCTCTATTCAAAAACTTCATCATTTCAGAAAGTCAATAATAAGGTCTCAACCATATGAAGTTCAGCTTTCCATTGAGGTGATCTCAGTGGGACCCATTTATATACATATGTGTGTGTGAGTGTCTGTGTGTACAGTATTGTCAAGTTAGGTTTCACTGACTCCCAACTCAGCAAAATTAATTCATCGACGCCTTGAAACTTCTTGTTCAAACCTGTGTCCATGCCATGGAAGGATGACTCCCTGTTTGCAACCCAAGTGATTGGAATTCATTTAACTGCCCTAGTACTGAAGGAGGCAGGCATGGAGGGGTGTGGACTGAATGGGTATAGCTCACTTGCCTCTCCCAGGAAGAGGGAAGGGTTTCACACACCTGGAAGTGTGCAGTCTCCCTGAGGGAAACTTATGAGACAGTGTCTTGTGCTGCATGGAGATGGGTATGGCAACATGAAGATAAAGCCCATTGCAGATGTAGGGGACGTCTTTCAGGGACATCCCATCATACAGGCCTCCCTAGTGCCAAACTGGGTGTGTTTGGTAGACTGTGCTGCCTCTAATGAAACTAGCTGGGAAGATGACCTGGAATCTTATTTAGTGATGGTTGAGCACTACTTTGCCACATTGTACTGGACATTATCAGACTGATCAAGAATCCTGTCATTCCCAACTGACAGGAGAGGCACTGGAAGCATGCAAGGACATGATGTCCTGATATACCCATCAGGAAAATGATGTCAAAGGAAGTGAAAGGACACTGATATACCCATCACAGTGAAAATGTGACATAGGGAGAAAGAAAGTGAAAGGACAGTATCCACTCAAATTAAGGTAGAGACACAGCAACACAAAAGAAATGAGAGCTGTGAAGAGAATTATGCTGACAGCCAAGAACATAAAGCAGACTAACACATTTGCAGGAAAGGCATAGAAAAAGATACAGTGCCAGTACGTTTGTGGGGAAAAAGCTTCACCTTTAACTTTGAGACAGTTTACTGAAGAAAGTAATCCTGTGTCAGTGGACTTATATGTAAGTCACATAAACTTTAAAATACACACAATGGAAAGATGCTACTTTAAACAGGATAAAATACAACATAACTACAACTGTAGGTGAAGATGGTGAACAAGACATTTTCTGTTTTGAGATAAAAGATGACCTCTAACATTCAGTAAGTACATAAGGAAACGGAAAGATCTGCATCAATTTATTGTAGCAAAATATTATGGGACACTATTAATGAAGCTATTACATAGTCCCATGTAAAGAGATCACCCAGAGATAGACAACATTATTACCCAGTCTGACTGACCAGGTATAACAACATAGATAAAGAACTTCTAAGCTTTTTGTCCAGAATGCTGAAGGATAGCACCCAGTCCTGGTTATAAAAGTCCCTTGATCCCAATGCCTGTCATACAAGTACTCTTGAACATATTGCTATGGACATCATGTGGCCATTAATAAAATCCAGCAATGGCTATCAGTATATGCTAATCATCATGGACTATACTAACAAATTTCCTGAAACAGTGCCATTACATAAAGCTAATGCCAAGCCTATTGCCGGGGGGGAACTGGTACTGTTATTCTTCAGAGTGGGTATCCCTAAGGAGATATTTACTAACCAAGTCACTCCCCGAATATCAGTGGTACAGGTGCATCAGATATATCACTGTTATAAAGTCAAAATGTTGAATACATCTGTCTACCATCTTTAGACAACTGGATTAGCCTAAAGGTTTGATTAAACACTACCATCCATGCTAACAAAAGTTTTTGATACAGATGGAAAAAAAACAAGGTCATTTGTTACACTACTTGCTTAGAGAGGTGCCACAAGCTTGATCTACTACATATGAACTTTTGTACAGCTGGATTTCTGCTTGACATTGGTAAAGAAACTTGGGAACAGGAAAATGCACTGTTCAAGCAGCATAAAACACTATGTTAGTTTGCAGGTTAGAATAAAGCAAGCAATGATCAGTAGGAAGGAAGCACATGTACAGAACCCACAAAATGCCACACTGAATTTATAATAAGAATATCCACAAAATGCCACACTGAATTTATAATAAGAATATCCACAAAATGCCACATTGAATTTATAATAAGAATATCCATGAAATGCCACATTGAATTTATAATAAGAATATCCACAAAATGCCACATTGAATTTATAATAAGAATATCCACAAAATGCCACATTGAATTTATAATAAGAATATCCACAAAATGCCACATTGAATTTATAATAAGAATATCCACAAAATGCCACATTGAATTTATAATAAGAATATCCATGAAATGCCACATTGAATTTATAATAAGAATATCCACAAAATGCCACACTGAATTTATAATAAGAATATCCACAAAATGCCACACTGAATTTATAATAAGAATATCCACAAAATGCCACACTGAATTTATAATAAGAATATCCATGAAATGCCACATTGAATTTATAATAAGAATATCCATGAAATGCCACATTGAATTTATAATAAGAATATCCATGAAATGCCACATTGAATTTATAAGAATATCCATGAAATGCCACATTGAATTTATAATAAGAATATCCACAAAATGCCACACTGAATTTATAATAAGAATATCCACAAAATGCCACATTGAATTTATAAGAATATCCATGAAATGCCACATTGAATTTATAAGAATACCCAGCTTACAGAATGCAACCCATGAGAATGGATGCTATTGTTGATACATTCCATGGAAAGCACATTTCTGAGCAAATGGCATAGGGTACAGACATAGCAAGCTATAAGATCACAGCACCAAGAAAGAGAAAGGCAGAGCATATGTTTTACATTAATGTGCTTAAGCCATATCAGGAAACACGGATGTATATGAAAGAGACCAGGAATTCTCTGTTTGAATCTTTCCTCTTGATAAAACCTTCTGAAAAGTACAACAGCAGGTAGTAAGTGAATTTCTCCTAATAAATAAAGAAGTGTTTTCTTAGAAATTCCTCTGAAAAACTAATCTGATAGAATATAACATAGAACAACATCAGGAATGAAAGTTAGAGACCTTTACATAGTGCTGGAGTCATAAAAACAGCTAGCAAAAGAAGAAGGTAAAATGCTTAAATTACTTGTGATCAAAGAATCACAGAGTGACCCAATAGTGCTGGTCCCTAATCCTGATGGACGTATCACAGTCTGTAGCAACTTCATAAACTGAACAGAATTTCAAAGTTTGATAGCTATCCCTTGACCATAATTGTTGTCACAGATCCTATTAAAGGCCAGATACTTTACAACAATGGACTTTAGGACACAATTCACTTACCATTATAGAGACAGCTGGCCTTTTTGTGAACATGAACATTTAAAAAAGGAAATAACATTGTGGTTTGTACATGATGCAAAATCAAAGGTTAAAGAAAACATATGAAGTTTAGGAAATACAGAGAAATACTTTCTGGGCTTTTCATAGCTCAAGTGTGGCATTTTTAATAGACACTTTCTGAGCCACACCCTCATCTTGAACTAACCTGCTTGTTCCTAAATGGCTGCCCTCATCATCTAACAGCGCAAGATCCAAAATCCCCTTTTCTCTATCATTGTAAACTACCTAGAATGATCTTGTGTTGTATGAATAAAAAATGCACCAATTAACAGCTGGCATATTAAAGCTACCTACAAACACTTTCTTACCATTCTTTGCCATGCTAAAGATACTTGCTATCATTTTTTTAGTTTTCCTTCCCATGAGAAGACATTGTGTCTATAAACATCTGTGGATTGTGCTGTCAGTCCAAGTTAACAATGAGAGCGGCTGGGCCTTATAACAATGAGAGCGACTGGGCCTTATAACAATGAGAGCGACTGGGCCTTATAACAATGAGAGCGTCTGGGCCTTATCTTCTTGTTTACTCATTTGTCCTGCTTCCTTGATCCATCATTTTATATGGAAGGTTATACTATGTCCTGTTTACCCTTTCTGGCCATCTTATCAGTGCTGTATGCCAGTATGTTTATATCCCAGTGAAGGCTTTTTGTGTAACATAATTCTGTTACTACCACAATACTAAAATCATAGCTTTCCATATACACTCTTGGCACTAGAGCTCATTGTCTTCTGATTTTCATGTGTGTTATCTATGTACATATTATATTATCTTTTTCTCATTTTAGATATTTTCTTGATCTTATCCCTACCAATTGATTTCAGATCACTAGTTGCTCTAATGTCTTGTTCAGAAAGACTATGATTTCCATAGTTTTCTGCACCCTCTAGCAGTTCAGATACTCAAACATTAAATATTTAACCCTGTCACTTAGGACCACTTTCCCTCTCCTATACAAATGTAGGTCCGCAACCAATTATAGGCATGCATCTATTAATGTGGCTCCCTAGTCAGCATTTAACCGAAAGCACTGAAATCTGCACTGATTGTTTAACCACTAATTACACTCTGTGGTGTCATCACCCTCATACCTGTCAACTGAACATCATTAGGGAAAGAACTCCTCATGTTTCATAAAAATGTCCTGTTTCATAGTAAAAGGTCTGTCACATATTCTAGGTTAAGATATTTAAACAAAAATCAGCAATAAAGAAATGAGTCCTATCACTCCATCAACAAAACAATTTTACTTATTAAACACTGTTTAAAATGTTGCAAGGTTTCCTGTTAAAGCTGTGAGTAGATGTTCCATGTTTTACCTGCTTGTGCCATTGTTTAATAGACACTATCTCATAGTCGAGGCACTGGAGTTTGAAACCTCTAAGTACCCTGTCCTTACCAGCAGCATGTACAGGCAGCACTTTGAAAATGTTACTGTTTGTGCTTCTTATCTTAGACCTCTCCAATGTTCCTCAAACTCCTACAGTAGCTGCTGTGATCCATCTGCCAGATCACTAATTCTGCAAGGTCAGTTACATTTAGCTCCTTGCACAGTGTAACTTGTCCACTGATTCTGAGAAAATGCTCCCTTTTTTGTACTATGGCACCACACAGACACCTTACCTCTCTGTTTTCACATTCTTTTAGATCTACCCTCCTATGAAATAAGTTTTCCAAAATGAAGTGTTTCCTTCTCCAGTTGGATTTTATGCCACCCTCCTATAGGTCAGCTCTTTAAAAGATCCTAGTAGCTTTCTTCTTCTATACTTTTGGGACATAAAGACAGAATTGTAAAATGTGAAATCAGAAATAGGATAACAATGTAGATAAAAAAATAAGTGTCTTACCCCAGTATTCAATAATTGGATATGCATATGATCCATGTTTTATGTGGCAGGAATATCGGTCTCCTAACCTAGGGGTAAAGTTCAGATATCCAAACATCTGGAAGTTAAAGTTTGACTTTGGGTATGCATCAGTGGTGCTGTTTCCACTTGTTATCAGGGTATCATTCTTGTACCAAGTAATGTTAACAGATGGGGGGAAGAAGTTGTCCAAAAAGCAGATCAAGATGTTTGCCTTGCCATACTCCAAAGAGTCCATTGTGTACACAGATACCACTGGCAGCTCTGTAAAGGAGAAACATTGCAGATACTTTACTAACAAGTGTTCAGTCTGATTTTTGTTTTTCATTTTACACAGTTAATTAAAAACATTTAGTTTAACATTTTTATTTTAAAAATGTTATATTCTGGTTATACTTAAGTTTTGATTTAATACATATTTTACTTGTATTTTCCAATAAATGGTACAAATTAAAAAAAATAGCTAAAAATGCATTAATACATGCAAATATAGCAAGTCATTTCAGTGACAAAAACTGAAAAGTAATGCATATTTGAGCCCAAAATATCAATATAATATGCAGAGCAAGAAAGGTGCAGCTGGTAACCTCTGCTGAAGTGAAGGCCTTGGCATGTCTGTGAAGAGTAGTGAGAAACACCTTTACAAGTAAAGAGTCACATGGAAAGACAAAGAAAATGATAAGGGACTACTGCTACACAGACTCTTATTGATATTTTATCTGGTAATCTTGCCTGAAAAAGGGCATGAGGTTTCTACAGACTGTTAAAAATATGTCAGCTAAAATGATAATGCTATTCAGAGAGAATGGATTATGAAGTGTGACCTAAAGCTCTGGGCATGCTATGGTCCCTTGATAAAACAGAAAAGGGAACATGTTACTAAAACTTTCACAATCCAGGCAGATAGCTACTTCAGGAAAAGAAGACCCACTAATATCCAGAAAATTAGGGAACTTATATACTCACTGAAAAAGATTGGAAGTTTGGAATGGGAATGTTAGAGAAGGAATGTTTAGGAAGCATTATTTCACTGAGACAGTAGTGGACAAATGGACCATATTTCTACAGCACTTTAAAACTTCAGCTTGGCCAGCTAAGAACTTGGTTATATTCAACTGGACGTATAAGAGAATTTAAGTACCTTTATCTGCTCTTTTTTTTAAAAAATACAGTATTTAATTTGAGTGTTGAAGGAATTTTTATCTGAAGTTATTCTGCTCTTCAGTAACTTGAACTGAAGCTAGTGTTGGCTGAATTTTGTTATTTGCTAGTAATTACAGGTGTGGGGGTAGCCACATTCTTTGATTTCCTGTCCTTGCATATTTAAACTGGTGCATGTGAAATAATTCCTGCTTTAAAACTTCAGCTTGGCCAGCTAAGAACTTGGTTATATTCAACTGGACGTATAAGAGAATTTAAGTACCTTTATCTGCTCTTTTTTTTTAAAAATACAGTATTTAATTTGAGTGTTGAAGGAATTTTTATCTGAAGTTATTCTGCTCTTCAGTAACTTGAACTGAAGCTAGTGTTGGCTGAATTTTGTTATTTGCTAGTAATTACAGGTGTGGGGGTAGCCACATTCTTTGATTTCCTGTCCTTGCATATTTAAACTGGTGCATGTGAAATAATTCCTGCTTTAAAACTTCAGCTTGGCCAGCTAAGAACTTGGTTATATTCAACTGGACGTATAAGAGAATTTAAGTACCTTTATCTGCTCTTTTTTTTTAAAAAATGCAGTATTTAATTTGAGTGTTGAAGGAATTTTTATCTGAAGTTATTCTGCTCTTCAGTAACTTGAACTGAAGCTAGTGTTGGCTGAATTTTGTTATTTGCTAGTAATTACAGGTGTGGGGGTAGCCACATTCTTGATTTCCTGTCCTTGCATATTTAAACTGGTGCATGTGAAATAATTCCTGCTTTAAAACTTCAGCTTGGCCAGCTAAGAACTTGGTTATATTCAACTGGACGTATAAGAGAATTTAAGTACCTTTATCTGCTCTTTTTTTTTTTTTTTTTAAAAATACAGTATTTAATTTGAGTGTTGAAGGAATTTTTATCTGAAGTTATTTTGCTCTTCAGTAACTTGAACTGAAGCTAGTGTTGGCTGAATTTTGTTATTTGCTAGTAATTACAGGTGTGGGGATAGCTACATTCTTTGATTTCCTGTCCTTGCATATTTAAACTGGTGCATGTGAAATAATTCCTGCTTTAAAACTTCAGCTTGGCCAGCTAAGAACTTGGTTATATTCAACTGGACGTATAAGAGAATTTAAGTACCTTTATCTGCTCTTTTTATTTAAAAATACAGTATTTAATTTGAGTGTTGAAGGAATTTTTATCTGAAGTTATTCTGCTCTTCAGTAACTTGAACTGAAGCTAGTGTTGGCTGAATTTTGTTATTTGCTAGTAATTACAGGTGTGGGGGTAGCCACATTCTTTGATTTCCTGTCCTTGCATATTTAAACTGGTGCATGTGAAATAATTCCTGCTTTAAAACTTCAGCTTGGCCAGCTAAGAACTTGGTTATATTCAACTGGACGTATAAGAGAATTTAAGTACCTTTATCTGCTCTTTTTTTTAAAATACAGTACTTAATTTAAGTGTTGAAGGAATTTTTATCTGAAGTTATTCTGCTCTTCAGTAACTTGAACTGAAGCTAGTGTTGGCTGAATTTTGTTATTTGCTAGTAATTACAGGTGTGGGGGTAGCCACATTCTTTAATTTCCTGTCCTTGCATATTTAAACTGGTGCATGTGAAATAATTCCTGCTTTAAAACTTCAGCTTGGCCAGCTAAGAACTTGGTTATATTCAACTGGATGTATAAAAGAATTTAAGTACCTTTATCTGCTCTTTTTTTTAAAAATACAGTATTTAATTTGAGTGTTGAAGGAATTTTTATCTGAAGTTATTTTGCTCTTCAGTAACTTGAACTGAAGCTAGTGTTGGCTGAATTTTGTTATTTGCTAGTAATTACAGGTGTGGGGGTAGCCACATTCTTTGATTTCCTGTCCTTGCATATTTAAACTGGTGCATGTGAAATAATTCCTGCTTTAAAACTTCAGCTTGGCCAGCTAAGAACTTGGTTATATTCAACTGGACGTATAAGAGAATTTAAGTACCTTTATCTGCTCTTTTTTTTTAAAAATACAGTATTTAATTTGAGTGTTGAAGGATTTTTATCTGAAGTTATTCTGCTCTTCAGTAACTTGAACTGAAGCTAGTGTTGGCTGAATTTTGTTATTTGCTAGTAATTACAGGTGTGGGGTAGCCACATTCTTTGATTTCCTGTCCTTGCATATTTAAACTGGTGCATGTGAAATAATTCCTGCTTTAAAACTTCAGCTTGGCCAGCTAAGAACTTGGTTATATTCAACTGGACGTATAAGAGAATTTAAGTACCTCTATCTGCTCTTTTTTTTTTTTAAAAATACAGTACTTAATTTAAGTGTTGAAGGAATTTTTATCTGAAGTTATTCTGCTCTTCAGTAACTTGAACTGAAGCTAGTGTTGGCTGAATTTTGTTATTTGCTAGTAATTACAGGTGTGGGGGTAGCCACATTCTTTGATTTCCTGTCCTTGCATATTTAAACTGGTGCATGTGAAATAATTCCTGCTTTAAAACTTCAGCTTGGCCAGCTAAGAACTTGGTTATATTCAACTGGATGTATAAAAGAATTTAAGTACCTTTATCTGCTCTTTTTTTAAAAATACAGTATTTAATTTGAGTGTTGAAGGAATTTTTATCTGAAGTTATTCTGCTCTTCAGTAACTTGAACTGAAGCTAGTGTTGGCTGAATTTTGTTATTTGCTAGTAATTACAGGTGTGGGGGTAGCCACATTCTTTGATTTCCTGTCCTTGCATATTTAAACTGGTGCATGTGAAATAATTCCTGCTTTAAAACTTCAGCTTGGCCAGCTAAGAACTTGGTTATATTCAACTGGACGTATAAGAGAATTTAAGTACCTTTATCTGCTCTTTTTTTTTAAAAAATACAGTATTTAATTTGAGTGTTGAAGGAATTTTTATCTGAAGTTATTCTGCTCTTCAGTAACTTGAACTGAAGCTAGTGTTGGCTGAATTTTGTTATTTGCTAGTAATTACAGGTGTGGGGGTAGCCACATTCTTTGATTTCCTGTCCTTGCATATTTAAACTGGTGCATGTGAAATAATTCCTGCTTTAAAACTTCAGCTTGGCCAGCTAAGAACTTGGTTATATTCAACTGGACGTATAAGAGAATTTAAGTACCTTTATCTGCTCTTTTTTTTTAAAAATACAGTATTTAATTTGAGTGTTGAAGGAATTTTTATCTGAAGTTATTCTGCTCTTCAGTAACTTGAACTGAAGCTAGTGTTGGCTGAATTTTGTTATTTGCTAGTAATTACAGGTGTGGGGGTAGCCACATTCTTTGATTTCCTGTCCTTGCATATTTAAACTGGTGCATGTGAAATAATTCCTGCTTTAAAACTTCAGCTTGGCCAGCTAAGAACTTGGTTATATTCAACTGGACGTATAAGAGAATTTAAGTACCTTTATCTGCTCTTTTTTTTAAAAATACAGTATTTAATTTGAGTGTTGAAGGAATTTTTATCTGAAGTTATTCTGCTCTTCAGTAACTTGAACTGAAGCTAGTGTTGGCTGAATTTTGTTATTTGCTAGTAATTACAGGTGTGGGGGTAGCCACATTCTTTGATTTCCTGTCCTTGCATATTTAAACTGGTGCATGTGAAATAATTCCTGCTTTAAAACTTCAGCTTGGCCAGCTAAGAACTTGGTTATATTCAACTGGACGTATAAGAGAATTTAAGTACCTTTATCTGCTCTTTTTTTAAAAATACAGTATTTAATTTGAGTGTTGAAGGAATTTTTATCTGAAGTTATTCTGCTCTTCAGTAACTTGAACTGAAGCTAGTGTTGGCTGAATTTTGTTATTTGCTAGTAATTACAGGTGTGGGGGTAGCCACATTCTTTGATTTCCTGTCCTTGCATATTTAAACTGGTGCATGTGAAATAATTCCTGCTTTAAAACTTCAGCTTGGCCAGCTAAGAACTTGGTTATATTCAACTGGACGTATAAGAGAATTTAAGTACCTTTATCTGCTCTTTTTTTTTTAAAAAATACAGTATTTAATTTGAGTGTTGAAGGAATTTTTATCTGAAGTTATTCTGCTCTTCAGTAACTTGAACTGAAGCTAGTGTTGGCTGAATTTTGTTATTTGCTAGTAATTACAGGTGTGGGGGTAGCCACATTCTTTGATTTCCTGTCCTTGCATATTTAAACTGGTGCATGTGAAATAATTCCTGCTTTAAAACTTCAGCTTGGCCAGCTAAGAACTTGGTTATATTCAACTGGACGTATAAGAGAATTTAAGTACCTTTATCTGTTCTTTTTTTTTTAAAATACAGTATTTAATTTGAGTGTTGAAGGAATTTTATCTGAAGTTATTCTGCTCTTCAGTAACTTGAACTGAAGCTAGTGTTGGCTGAATTTTGTTATTTGCTAGTAATTACAGGTGTGGGGGTAGCCACATTCTTTGATTTCCTGTCCTTGCATATTTAAACTGGTGCATGTGAAATAATTCCTGCTTTAAAACTTCAGCTTGGCCAGCTAAGAACTTGGTTATATTCAACTGGACGTATAAGAGAATTTAAGTACCTTTATCTGCTCTTTTTTTTTTAAAAAAAATACAGTATTTAATTTGAGTGTTGAAGGAATTTTTATCTGAAGTTATTCTGCTCTTCAGTAACTTGAACTGAAGCTAGTGTTGGCTGAATTTTGTTATTTGCTAGTAATTACAGGTGTGGGGTAGCCACATTCTTTGATTTCCTGTCCTTGCATATTTAAACTGGTGCATGTGAAATAATTCCTGCTTTAAAACTTCAGCTTGGCCAGCTAAGAACTTGGTTATATTCAACTGGACGTATAAGAGAATTTAAGTACCTTTATCTGCTCTTTTTTTTAAAAATACAGTATTTAATTTGAGTGTTGAAGGAATTTTTATCTGAAGTTATTCTGCTCTTCAGTAACTTGAACTGAAGCTAGTGTTGGCTGAATTTTGTTATTTGCTAGTAATTACAGGTGTGGGGGTAGCCACATTCTTTGATTTCCTGTCCTTGCATATTTAAACTGGTGCATGTGAAATAATTCCTGCTTTAAAACTTCAGCTTGGCCAGCTAAGAACTTGGTTATATTCAACTGGACGTATAAGAGAATTTAAGTACCTTTATCTGCTCTTTTTTTTAAAAATACAGTATTTAATTTGAGTGTTGAAGGAATTTTTATCTGAAGTTATTCTGCTCTTCAGTAACTTGAACTGAAGCTAGTGTTGGCTGAATTTTGTTATTTGCTAGTAATTACAGGTGTGGGGTAGCCACATTCTTTGATTTCCTGTCCTTGCATATTTAAACTGGTGCATGTGAAATAATTCCTGCTTTAAAACTTCAGCTTGGCCAGCTAAGAACTTGGTTATATTCAACTGGACGTATAAGAGAATTTAAGTACCTTTATCTGCTCTTTTTTAAAAAATACAGTATTTAATTTGAGTGTTGAAGGAATTTTTATCTGAAGTTATTCTGCTCTTCAGTAACTTGAACTGAAGCTAGTGTTGGCTGAATTTTGTTATTTGCTAGTAATTACAGGTGTGGGGTAGCCACATTCTTTGATTTCCTGTCCTTGCATATTTAAACTGGTGCATGTGAAATAATTCCTGCTTTAAAACTTCAGCTTGGCCAGCTAAGAACTTGGTTATATTCAACTGGACGTATAAGAGAATTTAAGTACCTTTATCTGCTCTTTTTTTTTAAAAATACAGTATTTAATTTGAGTGTTGAAGGAATTTTTATCTGAAGTTATTCTGCTCTTCAGTAACTTGAACTGAAGCTAGTGTTGGCTGAATTTTGTTATTTGCTAGTAATTACAGGTGTGGGGTAGCCACATTCTTTGATTTCCTGTCCTTGCATATTTAAACTGGTGCATGTGAAATAATTCCTGCTTTAAAACTTCAGCTTGGCCAGCTAAGAACTTGGTTATATTCAACTGGACGTATAAGAGAATTTAAGTACCTTTATCTGCTCTTTTTTTAAAAATACAGTATTTAATTTGAGTGTTGAAGGAATTTTTATCTGAAGTTATTCTGCTCTTCAGTAACTTGAACTGAAGCTAGTGTTGGCTGAATTTTGTTATTTGCTAGTAATTACAGGTGTGGGGGTAGCCACATTCTTTGATTTCCTGTCCTTGCATATTTAAACTGGTGCATGTGAAATAATTCCTGCTTTAAAACTTCAGCTTGGCCAGCTAAGAACTTGGTTATATTCAACTGGACGTATAAGAGAATTTAAGTACCTTTATCTGCTCTTTTTTTTTAAAATACAGTATTTAATTTGAGTGTTGAAGGAATTTTTATCTGAAGTTATTCTGCTCTTCAGTAACTTGAACTGAAGCTAGTGTTGGCTGAATTTTGTTATTTGCTAGTAATTACAGGTGTGGGGGTAGCCACATTCTTTGATTTCCTGTCCTTGCATATTTAAACTGGTGCATGTGAAATAATTCCTGCTTTAAAACTTCAGCTTGGCCAGCTAAGAACTTGGTTATATTCAACTGGACGTATAAGAGAATTTAAATACCTTTATCTGCTCTTTTTTTAAAAAATACAGTATTTAATTTGAGTGTTGAAGGAATTTTTATCTGAAGTTATTCTGCTCTTCAGTAACTTGAACTGAAGCTAGTGTTGGCTGAATTTTGTTATTTGCTAGTAATTACAGGTGTGGGGGTAGCCACATTCTTTGATTTCCTGTCCTTGCATATTTAAACTGGTGCATGTGAAATAATTCCTGCTTTAAAACTTCAGCTTGGCCAGCTAAGAACTTGGTTATATTCAACTGGACGTATAAGAGAATTTAAGTACCTTTATCTGCTCTTTTTTTAAAAAATACAGTATTTAATTTGAGTGTTGAAGGAATTTTTATCTGAAGTTATTCTGCTCTTCAGTAACTTGAACTGAAGCTAGTGTTGGCTGAATTTTGTTATTTGCTAGTAATTACAGGTGTGGGGGTAGCCACATTCTTTGATTTCCTGTCCTTGCATATTTAAACTGGTGCATGTGAAATAATTCCTGCTTTAAAACTTCAGCTTGGCCAGCTAAGAACTTGGTTATATTCAACTGGACGTATAAGAGAATTTAAGTACCTTTAGCTGCTCTTTTTTTTTTAAAAATACAGTATTTAATTTGAGTGTTGAAGGAATTTTTATCTGAAGTTATTCTGCTCTTCAGTAACTTGAACTGAAGCTAGTGTTGGCTGAATTTTGTTATTTGCTAGTAATTACAGGTGTGGGGTAGCCACATTCTTTGATTTCCTGTCCTTGCATATTTAAACTGGTGCATGTGAAATAATTCCTGCTTTAAAACTTCAGCTTGGCCAGCTAAGAACTTGGTTATATTCAACTGGACGTATAAGAGAATTTAAGTACCTTTATCTGCTCTTTTTTTAAAAATACAGTATTTAATTTGAGTGTTGAAGGAATTTTTATCTGAAGTTATTCTGCTCTTCAGTAACTTGAACTGAAGCTAGTGTTGGCTGAATTTTGTTATTTGCTAGTAATTACAGGTGTGGGGGTAGCCACATTCTTTGATTTCCTGTCCTTGCATATTTAAACTGGTGCATGTGAAATAATTCCTGCTTTAAAACTTCAGCTTGGCCAGCTAAGAACTTGGTTATATTCAACTGGACGTATAAGAGAATTTAAGTACCTTTATCTGCTCTTTTTTTTAAAAAATACAGTATTTAATTTGAGTGTTGAAGGAATTTTTATCTGAAGTTATTCTGCTCTTCAGTAACTTGAATTGAAGCTAGTGTTGGCTGAATTTTGTTATTTGCTAGTAATTACAGGTGTGGGGGTAGCCACATTCTTTGATTTCCTGTCCTTGCATATTTAAACTGGTGCATGTGAAATAATTCCTGCTTTAAAACTTCAGCTTGGCCAGCTAAGAACTTGGTTATATTCAACTGGACGTATAAGAGAATTTAAGTACCTTTATCTGCTCTTTTTTTTAAAAAATACAGTATTTAATTTGAGTGTTGAAGGAATTTTTATCTGAAGTTATTCTGCTCTTCAGTTATTCCCACCCACCGCCCTGTTTTTGTTTTGGTGTTAATCTTAGTGGCATTGAAACTGCCCCCTCAGCCTGGCTCGGGGCCCATCTCGTTTGCTCACAGAACTGAGTGCTGTGAGATCATTTGCTGATTTCAGGCAAGCCTACTGTGTACAAAGAGAGCATCTGGGAAATAGAAAAAAAAATTAAGCTTATTTCCTGCCTTTCTTGTTAAGTGGTACAGACTATTTGTAGGCTTCTGAGCCCCCAAGCCCTTCTGTGTTTGAGGGAAGCCTTCTAGCTTGTTTTTTTTATAACTAGCAGCCAGTTTTTTTCAGCACTCACTCAAATCTGTTTCTTTGATCTCAAGCAGCAGAAAAAAAAAAAAAAAAAAAAATTTCATCTGCTTTTACTTGTGTTTTACCTACTTCTTTTTTTTTGCATCATCTTAAAATACTCAGTTGTATTTATTACTGCTTGGTGTAACTCATTCTAAGCCTTTTGGTTTAAACACTTGGGCTTCGGACCAGTTAGTTGTTTTGCACTGAGAGGGTTTGTGGTCTGCACTGTTGTGGCAGAACAGGTAGCTTACATCCTTCTAGGTTGAGAACTGCTGATTGAGGGCTCAGTGTCTGTTATTCTAAAAGTGTATTAATTCTGGTTTAAGCACTTGGGCTTTCAAGCCAGTTATTTTACATTAAGAGGGTTCGTGGTCTGCACTCTTGTGGGAGGAGAGGCTGGACTCTGCCCTTCTGAGCTGGGAATTTCTGGTTAAAGGCTTATAGTGCATGCATATCTGAACTGTTTCTTACTGAAGTTGGTGCCTTGTTTGCTGTGGCATAGACTGGATTCGGGCCTGCTGGATCTAGCTTTGTTTGTGTAACTTGAGCACTAATCCAGACATTCTCTAAAGTATTCAATGGTATTTATTACTGCTTGGTTGTAACTTGATTAAAGTGTAGCTATCATTCAAGTCTTTTGGATTAAGCACTTGGGCTTCAGACCAGTTGTTTTACATTAGGAAGGTTTGTGGCAAGCACTGTGGTGGCAGGACAGGTAGCTTTCATCCTTCTAAGTTGGGAACTGCTGATTGAGAGCCCAGTGTCCAAGTGTATTAGTTCTGGTTTAGGCACTTGGGCTTCAGGCCAGTTATTTTACATTAAGAAGGTTCATGGTCTGCACTCTTGTGGGAGAAGAGGCTGGACTCTGCCCTTCTGAGCTGGGAATTTCTGGTTAAAGGTTTATAGTGCCTGAATATTTGAACTGTATCTTACTGAAATTGGTTCACCTTGTTTGCTCTAGCATAGACTAGATCCAGGCCTGCTGAATCTAGCTTTGTTTATATGCTTGTTGTTTGTTTGCTTGTTATTTCCCTGGAAGCTAATTCCACCTAATACGCAACTTCTCAGCTTCTGTGGATCACTAGTGATATCTGCATTGCTTACTGTACTTATTTCCTTGTTTCACTTGAAAGAAAGTTACTGTTTGTCGTTTTGCATTTAGTTACTTGTAACACATTGCACTCAAGTTACCTGGCACTTGCTCACTAAAGCAATTATATAAGTCAGCACTAAAAATTAAAAGCACTACACCCTCACTCCCCACTGGCCCTTGTTTTCAATTAAGGAATTCCCAATATTATTCTAGCATGTCCAAAGGTCAGTTGTCAATCTTCTCTCCGGTCCAGCTGGTGAATCTGGGAATCTTGAGGCAATGTTATAACTGCCTCATGTACACAAACAACCCTCTCCTCCTCCCACATAACACAAATACTTGCGAGAGATGCAGCTATTTAGCCAAACTGGAGGCTGAGCTCTCTCAACTCAGGACTGGCAAGACCAGACAGGAGGAGAAGGCAACTACACACACCACAAAACCAGCCTCACATAATGCTACCACTCCACTGAATCAAACACATAAACACACAAAGACATACTCGGAGGCTCTGAGTAAAATTTACCTAAACAGCAGAGGCCTCCAAAGCAGACACCCAAACAACTGCTACCTCAAGACACCCCACAAGCAACACATAAACCACAAAAGCAGTGTGCAAAGCAGTCACAGCCCTTAAGGCCAAATACAACACCAAACATACTTGTCATAGGTGACTCCATAGTCAGACACACTGACGTCCCACTCACCAGGCTGAACAAGGAGAGGGTCACAGTAAGCTGCCTATCGGGCTATCGGGCTAGAATCCGCCACATAACACAAGCACTTTCGGGGCAAGTACAAATATGACACAGTCATTGTCCATGCTGGTGTGAACGACCTGAGACGCATCCCTGGACTACATGAAAAGAGACATAGAGGAGCTCTCTGATTATGTAGCCCAGGCAGGTATGACCCTAACCCTGAGCAGTATCCTTCCTTCACCAAGAATGATGCCACAATATAGAGACAAGATGATCAGCTTTAACAATTGGCTTAATGTCTGGTGTCATTCAAAGGGGATCCAGTGTCTGTCTGCCTGGGATGACATGCTTGACAAGCCACGCGGCTTGCACCTGTCACCCTGGGGATATTGGCTAAGGCTCTTGCCACCCCCATAGTGCCTTTTTAGGCAAGGCTCAAATTCTAAACCTACCACCCTAGAAAACAAAAATGGGAAGAAACTGAGGGTAATGCTGCTCAATGCCAGAAGTCTAAATCTCAAAATGCACTTTCGAGGCCCTTCTCAGTATGGAGAACATCGATGTCTGTGCTGTAACTGAAACCTGGTTCAAGGCTCCTGAGAGCACCCCAGCACTATTAGGTTTTACCTCATATCATGCCCATGGATTTCCCCCAACCGGACCACACCACAAAAGGAGGGTGTATCCATATTCATAAAGGATACCCACACCTCCAGGTTGGTGGCAACGCCGGAAACCATCCAGGTGCAACTAACCATAGGCAAAACTGCTCTACAAATTGTAGCATGCTACAGGCCACCCTCTCAAACTCAGGAACCCCACACAGCCTTCCTGAAGACACTGGAGGGTATAAATGTATCTCCAAACACCATCATATTGGGTGACTTCAACTACCCGAATATAGACTGGGAACATTACTCAAGCCCTAACTTTCTAGCCCAATGGTTCCTGGAGTTCATAAATTCAAATGCCATGGAACAGCTAGTCACTGTTCCCACGAGGAGAAAATATACTAGATCTCATTGTCACAAACATGGGGACAAAATGCTCCACACAGGAAGTATATCCCTCATTGGTGAGATCTGATCATAAACTAATCTCACTGGAAATCCACATCCCGCCGCCACCCCAAACAAAAAAGACCATAGTGAAGAACTTCTCTAAAGCAAACTTCACACTACTCAAGACTGGTGTGGTATCCTTCAAGGCCCCTGAGCCAGTGGAAACCACAACCCAAGCTGCGAAGCCCTTACAAATGCCTTCTATGAACACCTCCAGGACTGCATGGATCAGGCAATCCCAAATAAAACCAAGACTCTTTCCACAAAGGGCAAACGTCCAGTCTGGTGGACCCCAGCCATTAACAAACTTTACAATAAGAGGAGAAAGCTATTACATGATAGAACAAAATCCATAAAAGGAAGTCACCCTGATCATTATTAGTAAAAAATACGAGCACTCATAAAATCAACTAAGGCCAATTTTGAGAGAAAAATTGCCATGGATTCAAAGGACAATCATAAGGCCTTTTTCAGCTATGTTAGGAACCTGGGTGGAAACTCCCAGATATGCTCAGAATTAGTCCAAAATGATACAAAAATCACTGAACCCACAGACATTGCGAACATACTGGCAGACAGGTTCAGTGCAAACTTCACCCCCTCTCCCCGCCTAAAGGAGAGATAACTATCCCAGCCGAGTGTAGCCTCCCGGACATCTCAAATGCGCAGGTGAAAGCTGCTCCCTAAAGCTATAAACACAGCATCAATGGCAGCGGATGGTGTCCCCGCCAGTGTGCTACACGAGCTAAATGAGGAATTAAACCCGCACATAAGACAGCTGTTTAATCTCAGCCTTACCACAGGATACGTGCCCAAGGAGTGGCGTATGGCAACTGTTGTCCCACTCCACAAAGGCGGCGCCTCTACGGACCCTGGTAATTACCGCACCATAAGCTTAACAAGTCTAGTCTGCAAAGCTATGGAGAGGATCATAATGGAGCTCATAAACAAAGATATAGGGGACTTGCAGACATTGGACCCAACCCAGTTTGGCTTTGTCAAGGGAAGATCATGCCTTTTGAACTTGGTGACTTCTTGAAACAGTCACCAAGGCCATTGATGAGGGAAAGGCAGTCCATACAGCCTACCTTGACCTTGCAAGCTCAGACACAATACCCCACTCGGGTATTGTAGAAAAACTTACCAGCTTAAATGTAAACCCATATGTCACAAGATGGGTTGCAAACTGAGGACAGAACCCACAGGGTTAGAGTTGCTGGCGCTGTGTCAGACTCCAAGCCGGTCACAAGTGGTGTCCCACAAGGCTCGGTCCTTGGCCCTCTATTGTTTGGCATCTACTTCTCAGAAGTACAGGCCAACATAGGAGGACTTTGGCTGACAAAGTTTGCAGGCGACTGCAAACTGGGCCATAGTGGAAAGTGCATCGACACGGATATCCTTCAGAAGGGACTCATGGAAACAGATAGCTGGTGCCAGAGCCATGGCCTGAAGTTAAACGCCAAAATGTATAGTCATACCCTTCAGGAAAAACAAGGTAACCCCAAGCTACCATATAGGTGGCAATCCACTAAGCACAGAAGAGGTTATCAGGGACCTGGGGACCCAGGTTGACAGTGGCCTCTCTTTTGACACTCACATTGCTAAAGTGGTTAGAAAGACCTTCTACATTGCCCACCTGATCATGAAGGATTCACATCCAGATCTAGTGAGGTTATTGTTCCCCTGTACTCTTCACTTATCAGACCAATGATCGAGTACAATGCCCCATTCGGGATGTATCTCACCCGACATCTGCAGCAATTGGAGAGACCCCAAAAGTTCCTCACCAAAAGGATAAAGGGACTCCAAAATCTGTCATATGCTGCCAGATTGAAGAAACTCCAGCTCTATTCAGTCGCATACCGTCTGCTCAGAGGTGACATGTGCCTGACATACAAGGCCATGTCTAACCCGGAATTAATGTACATGCTCCACCTCAAAAAATCCAAATCCACCAAAACCACTAGAGCAAGCGACTTAAACCTTAGCACGGATATAAATAGGGCGTGCTGGAGGGATAGATTTATCACTCAGAGACTCCCTATGCTGTGGAATAAAATCCCGGTCCATGTGAGGCAGAGCACCTCGCTGACTCTGTTCAAGAGAAATCTAGACCTGTGGATGGGAGATCGTAGGTTTACCCCGGGAATCATCTCTGTGTCACTGCTGGACAGAGGCACAACAAACTAATGGGCACAGTATTTTTTCATATAATAGGCTTATAAATGCCTTAGGGCAGATAGCCTAGTATAAACCTATGAACCTATGAACCTATATACAGAAGTGTTAAGTTATACTGAGCAAGAAGTGGAGTGTAGAGCATGGAAAAATGGAATCTCAAGGACTTGGAATGAGGGATTATGCTGGTGTGGCAGCTCTCTGTAGATGACCTATACGCACATCTGGATAAACTCAGCAGGTGACCTGGTCTATTTTTATTTATTTTACTTACTTTAATTTAACAGACAGAATGGATCACTTGGTGTCCTTTTTAGCTACATCCTGGTTACATGTATACAAGTACATTTGGGCAGAGGAATAAGTACAATAATAAACATAAAATATTTACACACTGGTATGACTTTCTACAATAATAATAAAAATGCTCTGCCACCACACCTATCTACCATACTGCCCTAGCACAGACCATTACTCTATCTCAGTGTTAATGCAGGGCTTCATTCCAAGGAAGCAGTACTACTGGAATGAGGTAAGAGTCCTCTATCATGCATAAACTTCTGTTTCTACACCGCATTGATACAGCACAACAGATTCAGGTATCTGCAGAGAATGTTGTGCACTATTAAGAAAACTGTTTTTGCATCAATATGCAGAACTAATGCAGAATTCACTTACATGTACTAATGGGCATACTTGCAAAATGGATTGATTCAGGAGATGAATCATAAATAAAATGAAGTTTAGATTGTTATGACTACAGACATGTGAAAAACACTGCTGACACTGTGCCAGTGAGTGTCTGTCTGATCTTTCTGGCCACAGAGGCAGATATACTGAGCATGTCTGATACATGGCATTATGGGTCTACTTAAAAATACAGAATTACCATAATGTCAACTTGCAGAACATTGAGACAAAAAGCACAAAACTTTACATTAACGAACATTCACATCATCGTAAGTTTTCACTGTGAAAGGAGGCAGTTGGCCAACATGGTAAACTTTGCTCTTATCCTCACTCTAGTGCAATCTCAGAGTTGTTATCTTTAGTTAGGGAGTGGGGGGGCACAGCCCCCCATTTGGTGGGTTTTATTTGCTTTGGTTTGTTTTCTTGTGTACTGTTTGCCAAGTGTTTACTCATGCAGTGAAAACCTATGATGATGTGAACGTTCATTAGTGTAAAGTTTCATGGTTTTCATCTCTATGTTCTGCAAGCTGATGTTATGGTAATTCACTGTTTTAAAGTAGATCTGGCATTATATATATGTATGATTTCAAATACCAAAATTGTAGACTCTAAAAATAACAGTCTCAAAAGATTGAAATACAAATCAATGAAAAAAAACTTAAAATATACTTTATGCAGGGAGAAAGCCCCCTGCATGCCCCACACTCCTGCTACTTATAAATACCAATGCTAAGATCATACAGCAGAGGCAAAAAGGCAAATT
Source organism: Protopterus annectens (assembly GCF_019279795.1). Lineage (NCBI taxonomy): Eukaryota > Metazoa > Chordata > Ceratodontiformes > Protopteridae > Protopterus > Protopterus annectens. The sequence goes on from NC_056743.1 coordinate 702,585,965, forward strand.
CCCACACCTTCCTGTACCATAACTTCACACACACACATGCCGGCAAAGCCTCTTAAGCCAGAAAAAACAGCATTTGATATTGCGAATGTTCAACTAAATGACCTGCAATTAACAAATGTGTGTGTGTGTGTGTGTGTGTGTGTGTGTGTGTGTGTGTGTGTGTGTGTGTGTGTGTGTGTGTGTGTGTGTGTGTGTATATATATATATATATATATATATATATATATATATATATATGTGTGTGTGTGTGTGTGTGTGTGTATATATATATATATATATATATATATATATATATATATATATATATATGTATATATATATATATATATATATATATATATATATATATATATATGGGTCTACCTCAGAAGATCGACAGACCATTTGATTGACATTCATTTGGTCGACAGCTCATTTGGTCAAAACCAGTATTCAAGGCACATAACAGGGATTTGCCCCCTCCCCAATGTTGTGCAACCCTGGAGTTGGTATATATAGTTAGGGGGAGTGTGGGGGGCAAAGAAGCCCCCCACCTATTTTCGTTTAAAATGTGTAGTTTTTTTTGTATTTTCATGTTTTTAAATGGTAATAGGTGGGGGAATTTGTCCCCCACATCCCCCAATGTGGGGGGCTGTGCCCCCCACCCCCCCTAACTGTATATACCAACTCCAGGGTAGCACAACATTGGGGAGGGGGACAAATCTCTGTAATGTGACTTGAATACTGGTTTTCGACCAAATGAATGTCGATCAAATGGTCTGTCGATCTTCTGAGGTAGATCTATATATATATATATATATATATATATATATATATATATATATATATATGCAGTTGGGTATCATATGAGCTGTTGTACCACATTATGACATACTACTTAACTAATGCCCCTAATGGCATGGCATACTTGGGTTTTAAAGTATACTCCACAATTTGTTACTTCTACATATGACTATGAAACGTCTCAGAATTGCATGTAAAGTTTTTGCACTTTCTCATTAGCATATATTATATACAAGCTTTGTTATGATTCACATGCATTCTTATGTCAGTATCTTGCCATAAGTATATATTGTCTGGAATCCAGCTACCTTTCTACTTTGCAGTAATGCAGAAATTGTGATATCAGTGATACAATATGAAAGAGGACAGTCAGGACATTATCCCTGTATTAGACAGAATCTATCAAATCGTTTTAAAACGTTTAATGCTATAAAATGTCAAGTTTTAAATTAAAAAAAAAATGTGATCAGTGTTCTGCCTTACACAGTACAGTGGAAGTTGTAAGCAGTAGAAATAATCAGGCTTGTGCTTTTCAAAGAAAACATGTTTTTTTTATTTGTGATGAAAATATTAAAAAAAAAAGAACTGACACAGAAAATGAAGGGTAGAATAAGAGTTTATAGAATGTATACTGTCCAATCACCATTTATTCACAGTTCCACACCCACTTCTGTAGGATGTGGTGACACTGAAGTTGGTTATTACAAAACAGAAGGTGCAGAGTGGTCTCCCCCCAGCAAGGATGTGTGTGTCAGGGGAATTGTATCCTATCAAGAAAAATATTGTTAAGTTATTTGTAAGTGCTATTTCAGTGCATTGCTTTCTGCAAAACAGCAGTCTGTGCAGTGGGGTACAGCTGCATTAAGATGTACCATAGCTATAGTCAGTGTGCCTGTTAGTTGTACAGAGCTGACCAACTTTGTGCAGAACTGGGGGGCTGTGTCAAAATGTTATTTCCTAAAGACTTGTAGCTTAAATGGCCAAACCTGATGTTCTTTGTTGGACATGCATTACACTGAACTTGATCATGAAATTTAGTACAATTATGCATTGAAGTTATATAATATGTTTTTGATGGTTTGGACCTAGTGCAGCATGTAGATCTATGTAACAGCACTGCCACATTAAAAAAATTCCACAAATCCTAATGTGTTTGAGATCACAAACATTTTCAGCCAGAGACTTCTGGTGATGGTGTGATAATGAGAAGATATGTTCTCTGGACATTCCTTGATTAAATTGTAATAGTTGTGTCAGTAATGCTACAAATTTTAAATCCTGTAAAGTAAGGTGGGAAAAATGAAGGCAGGCATTAAGTATTTGTTCTGACTTGCACAGTAATAAAATTGTTTCCACTTTTAACTAAAACCTTGCTTTTAGAAAAAGGTGTTAATAGCTAAATGTTACAATTAGAAGAACATATGTTAGTTATGGTTATTCAGGCAGAGCAGGTGGGTGCTTTCCTTCATTTACACTGGGTACATTCCACAAGTTATAAATAAGTCTCATATGTGACCACTGTTTAAAAAGGTGCTCCATGTTTGAGTGAAAAGTAAAATATGAGAATATTATGAATAGCATTTGCTTTTCAAATACTTCCAAATACTGGGATTGAGGGCAACTGGGGGGTTATTAAGCATCTGATAGCCTTTGATAAAATCATTTGATAAAAAATGAGCCTGCTTGTCTGGTGTCCTGGCAGACCAATCTAATGTGCACAGTTAACTTTTTTTTTTTTCAAAAATGTCAAAGTTTTGATGGCTATTTATTTCAAAGTTACTGGATATAGTTTATAAATACTTTTTAAATATAATATACATGACTAAAGTGTGGCGGGGCATTTGGTCTCAAATACTTAGACCCAAGCTGTTACTAGCAAGAGCAGGTAAGTATATCTGAAGTTAATAATAATCCAATGACATTTTAGTGCTGCTTATGATGAAAATATCATTATGAAGATTACATGCTAGGGGTTGTTCTATTATAACTGGTTCTTCAAAATGAAGGATTACAACATGGTAAATTAAAAGTAGCATGAATTCATTCAGTCATTCTGTTTACTGGAGATATTCTCCTATTTGTTTTTATTAGCTTGAGATAAGAATGACAAAGAGGACTTCCAAGATGGCTGTACATTGAGTAACAGCTTAATTCTAGCTTTCCCAATGTGAAAATAAAAACTCAGAAGAGAAAGCCAATAGACTTTTGTGTCTATTGGTAAATTTCAGTAACTGGCTAGTAAGTGCACTGCCTGGATGCCAGGAAAAAAGAAATACTGAGAACCTGAAAAAATCAGCTACAAAAGGTGAAGAAAAACATTTACTGGGAAAAGTTCTGTAGCTGTTTAGCAAAAAGCAGTGCAACCTCCAGAATATGACTTCCAGTAGTCTAGAGGAAGATATAAGATAACTGCACACAGACCTGGTTAAAATAAACAAAACACTGATTGAGTATATTGAGTGCAACAAAAAAGGCTGGAAAATGGAAGAAGCTTTAAACAGATATTCAGATATGGTTATAAAACTGCAAAAATCAGAAGTTGAAATGAAGAAAAGGCTGGCTGAATATGAGACTGCTCAAGAAGAGATGTTTCAAAAAATAATAGAATTAGAGGACAGAGCACACAGGGGAAACATGAGATTTTCATTTGTACCAGATGAGCTGGAAATAACAGACTGCATTAATTTTATGAAAGCACAAATAAGCAACTGGACTGGTATTTCACAGCAGGAGTTGTTAGTTGGAATGGCACATTTTGTGTGTGTGTGTGTGTGTGTGTGTGTGTGTGTGTGTGTGTGTGTGTGTGTGTGTGTGTGTGTGTGTGTGTGCTCCAAACCTGGCTATGAGAAAGCAACCTAGACCTTTAATAGTAAAGATGCAATCCTACCAGCAGAAGGAGTTGATTCTGATAAAACTGTGGCAGAAGGACAAAGTACTAAAAGGGGGAGACAGCAGAGTGTTTGTGGAGAATGATTACTCACTGTATACCAGGCACAAGAGGAGTACATTTATTCCATTATTTAGGGAATGTCAGAAAGCAGGCATGAGATTCAAACTGTTGTATTCAGCTATCTTTAAAATATTAAAATATTCTTCCCTGGAGGAACAAAGTCATTTTTGATGAAGTATATGCTAAGAGGAAATACAAAAGTTTGTCCAACAAAAAGTGAGCTGTAAAACAGAAGGAGATTCCGCTTCTTGTTCTTCTGGCAATAAAGACCACAGAGAGACTGTACCAGTGAAACCTTTTCCAATGGTTCAACAGAAAATACTGGAGAGAAAGAAGGGAGCATGGCAGTTGACTCGAAGAATTGAGAGTATATTGGAAATGAAGCAGAGACAGGATTTGGGAGATGGAGATGAACAGTAATAAAACCAATAAATCAATGTGGGATTACAATGCAATAATTATATTTGTGAAATACAACAGTACAAGAAAAGCTGGATTTATTGGACTTTTTAGAATTTGTTGTAATTCTGGGTACTCTAAAGCATATGCCATACTTCATGTCATTAATTTTCAGACAAATACTAAGGGAAGGAGAAGAGGAGGAAGAAAGTTAACTGTAAGTAAAGCAATTTGTTTCTTAATAGTACTATTTTTATAGTGTATGATCTTCTTTGCATGATATTAAGTAAAGTTTCTCAGTTATTTTTAAGTGGAATGGGGATACTAATGTAAACAGGTACTGCTGTTTTTTTTTCTTTCTTTCTTTCTCCCTTCTTCTCTCTTACTCCTTGTTCATTTTTAAGAAATGTAGGCTTCACAATGTAAAAAAAAAAGCCTGGTTAAAAGAGCATAATAACAGAAAAATAAATGTGCTTTTTCTCATTCTTGCATAGGGAAATGACTGGATTAAGGCCCTTAGATTGCTCTAGTAACACGTTTTAAGAGAAGCAAGTAAATGAAAAAGTATTGAATACTATGAGGCTTTTTTTCTAGCAAATAAGTGTATGCTTACTAGCAATCCTGCATCTGATTCTCATGTCTCCTTGGAGACAATCTGATAAAGAGAAATTGACTACAATCTGATAAAGATAAATTGGCTACAGTCTGGTGGAGAGTGATTGGCTGGAAAGGAAAAAGAAATAGTTTAGGAGATAATGTTCCCTGGAAGCATTTAGGTGTTTTCCCAGCTGGGAGAGCTATAAAGATAAGACAAAACCAGTCAGAAATTAGCAGCACTTAGAAGCACAGGCTGCACAATGCATCTTAACATGGATAACCTTTCTTTTCGGTTAACTCAAGTTTGTCAGAGTGGCTGTCAGTTTGGGACATTTGTTCCTATTAGGAGGGTAAAACTTTAGTATTTGAAGATTTACATAGTTTTGTATGTTAGTATTAAGTTAATAGGTTTTTGGCAGTATTGGGGTGTGTTTTTTTGAGGGCTTTCAATAAAACAAAAAGTTTTGTAAGATGTGACATAGATTCAAATGAATATGACAAGAACTAACTGTATAAAAGTTCAATCTGCCAAACAATGTATGCATGTAATGCAAAAACTGGAACTAGACATTTAAAAAAAGATGCTATACATAAAAGGTGGAAATAATAACTTTTTAATACAGTGATGCTTTCTGTAATGTCTTTAAATGTCAGTGGTCTCACAGATAAATACAAAAAAGAAAGAGTAGTGAACTATATTAAAAAATGTGGATTGGAAATACCTATGCTACAGCAGACGTACCTGGAAAGAAATGAACATGTGAATTTGGTAAAGAAAAGTTTTCAGGATGGTTATTCAGCAAAATACCTGAGAAAAGGGAAAAGAGGAGTACTTATATATTGCACGAGGAGCTCCAATAATGATAGGAGAGGATATAAAAGATAATAATGATAGATTTCTAGTGCTATGGGGCTACTGGCAAGGAAGGAGGATTACACTGGCATGTATTTATATTTCACCTAAAACTGCTATAATGGAGCTTAAGAAAATTTTGGGAGAAATAATCAGTTTTCAGCAAGGAATATTACTTATAGGTGGGGAGTGGAATTTGATTTGCAGCAGTGAAGATGTATCTGGGGGATCCAGAAGGAAAATTATAAAAAGAAGCATAGATTTTTGAAGAAATTTATGAAAATATTTGGCATGGAAGATGTGAATTCAGTAATAGGCATTTAGAGTGAATTAACATATTATTCCCTAAAATACAAAAACTGGGCTAGGCTAGACAGAATTTACATTTCACAGGAACATGAACATTTAATTGAAGGTCTTGATATGCACCCAATAACTATTTCAGATCAAATGGCAATAATAACTAAAATAAAAACACAGGGTAATGAAATAAAAATGTGACACTGGTGCTTTCTCACATAGCTGTTGAAAATTTATTTTATTTTACATTTGTTGACCGGGCTAGTCTAACTGGATATATGTCCATTTTCAGTAGAGGCACAAAAACAGAGCAGTAAACTACAATTACAGGATACTTGTACGATAATAACAGGTGTTCCATTTTTTTTAGTGCAAGAAGAAGAAAATAAAGAGAGGATTTATAAAGGTGGGAAGATACCAAAGCAAAGTAATAAACAGGAACAGGAGAGCAGGACAGATAATAATAGAATTGGAAGAATTAGTATAAGGGTAGTGACTAAAGATAAGGCAGAAAGAAGGCCAATTCAGTTGTTCCTAGTTACAATAAGTGACTGTCTAATGTAGGGGCCTTACAGTGGCTGTGAAGAGAGATATAAGTGGTAGTAGCCTAGGGTAACAGTAATAAAAACTCTAGTTGGGGTTGGTACAGGGACATAGCCAGTGGGTTTTAAGGTATTAAGATTCTTTTTAAATAGAGAAGTAGAAGAAAGAGATGTGAGTGCACTAGGAAGTAGGTTCCAGCTTTTTCCCACAGTGTTAGAGAAAAGGGATTCTCCTGCTTTATTCTTAGGTTTTTGGGTAGTTAGGAGTAGTTTGTTTGCAGAGCACAGGTTTGTTAAATTTTTATATGGGCTGATTAGACTTGTGAGAATTGGCGTATTGCCTGGATAATACAGTATTTTATGGGAAATAACCAGTTGGTGAAAAATAATTTGATTTTGCAATTCTAGCCAACCCAGTTGATTAAGATTTAGGCAGTGGTGGGTTCTAAATGGGGAGCTGGTAGCAAATCTGGCAATATTGTTGTAAGAGATTGCCAGCTTGTTGTGGTTGCTTTTAGATAGGTTTGTATATATAGGAGAGGCATAAAAGAGTGTTGAGATTTGGTAGATGTGGGCAATGGAAGTTCTGGCATTGGGAGTAAGGAAGGGTTTAATTCTGTAGAGAGAGCCTAGTTTTCAGTTAACTGATTTTATTGTGGTATTGATGTGAGTATCATAGTTGAGGTTATGGTCGATAGTCGCGCCTAAGAGTTTAGTGTTAGTATCAGGGGATATAACGGTACTGTTTTTAGATTTAATAGTGAAGTAAAGTGGGGAGGATTTTTGTGTAGGAGTAAACAGCATTAATTTAGTCTTTTTAGGGTTAAGGAGGAGACAATGCTGTAAAAAACATTCCTCTACAAGCTCAAAGACATTTTGGGTGAGGGACTGCAGTTCTGAAGGATCTGTAGCTGAGGATATTAGTGTGGTGTCATCTGCATATTGTATTGATATAGCATGGGGGATACTAATAGATAGAGGATAGAGTATTGTCCCAAAGCACTGCCTGTAGCCTGTTGTCTAGGTAGGACTTGAACCACTCTAGGGCTTGAATATCGAGGGAAAGGGACTTAAGTATATTCAGTAGTAGTTGATGGTTAACCATGTCAAATGCTTTTGAAAGATCTATAAACATAGCAGAGGACAGGGTGTTATTATTACGTTGTTTGTTAATGAGGTCAGAAATGACAGTAGGGCAGTGGTGGTGCTATGGAAAGGTCGAAGGTTATGTTGAGAGCTAGCTAAAAGGTTATTTTGGAGAAGGTGGTCTAGAAGTTGCCAGTGAATACATTTTTCCATAATTTTAGCTATGGGAGAGCGTAGGGCAATTGGACAAAAGCTGGAAAGTTCAATTGAGTTACCACCTTTGTGTAGGGGGATTATATGAGAGACTTTCAAGATGGTAGGGATGGTACCTTCAGTAATGGTTCTATTGATTAGGATAGAGATAGGGTAGGCAATAACTTTAGCTGCTATTTGAAGATACTTAGCAAGTAAACGGTCATCCGAGGGGGTAGAGGGTTTAAGTTTCTGAAGGAGGGTACAGATAAGGGATGTAGGCACAGGTTGGAGTTGGAAAGTGGGTGGTGAGTTATTTGTGGAGGAAGGCAGATTAGAGGATACAGGGGGTAAAGAGCTAGAGACTGGATAGCTTCAGTAAAGAAGGTGTTGAAGGACTCAGCAACTTGTTTGGGAGTGTGTTGTGTACCACCAGATGGGGTAGGTGTTCTAGAGTTGCCTGGATGTAGGAGTCTATTGATACCCGACCAGAATTTCTGTGGGCTTTGTTGATTGGATTGTTGAAGGTGAAAGAAAAAAATGTTTTTGTCCTGAAGTATTGATGCTTTAGTCGCGTTTCTAAGCTGTTTAAATTTTAGATGATCAGATGGGTCTTTGGAGGTATGCCATTTGGCCCAAAATTTGTTTCTTATTAGAATCTTTTGCTTAGATTCCTTTGTGAGCCATGGAGCAGTTTTGGTACTGTTTCTAAGAGTACAAGTAGGGGCATGGTAATCCAAGATTTCAAGAAACGTAGTGTTGAAGTATGCCACTGCTTCATCTAGTTGGAGATGTTTTAAGGGTGACCAGTTGCATACACTGGAAGTGTTTTGGGTTGAAATGTTTATTGTAATGAGTAGTTCTAAACGTTATTGGGCTGAGAATATTATTATTTTGTCAAATTATGTAAGTAAGAGAGTGATCACTGATGTCAGAAAGGAGGATGCCAGCCATATGTTGTGGGTAGAGTATCTATTAGGATCCAATCAAGAGTTGTTTCTTTGTTGGTAGGTTTATGTATATGACTAGGTGAGGTGATTGTTTGGGAGAAGCCATGAAGGTTAATGTGGTTAGATGGATTGTTGGAGTTACAGGTATTCCAGTCTATATTCCAGTCTATATTAAAGTCACCTAGGAGGATGGTTACTTGTGGATAGTTAGTAGAAAGCCAGCTAAGGATATTTTCGAGGAAGGTGATGATGTTACCTGGAGGAAGATATGAACATATAATATAGATGGACTTGCAAGTATTTAGTTGTAGCTTAGTGATAAGAATTTCAGTATTGGTATCATAAGGTGGGTGAGTATCAAGTTGTGTAATTTGGGGGCTTGCTTTGTATAATAAGGCTATGCCCCGCTCTTTTTGTTAATGTGATCCCTTCTTAAAATACTATATCCTGGAGGGGTAATTTCATTATTTTGGGTTGTTGGTTTTAACCATGTTTCAGTTAGACAAAGTATGTTGAAGTCATATATATCCAGTAGGGCATGAAGATCAGTCACTTTATTATTGACACTTCATATATTTAAGTGAGCAACAAAGAGGGAGCTTGGAGGCCTTGTAGGAGCATGAATGGAAGAGGGAGAAGGTCTTCCTAGGTTAGCAGGACTATTAGTGGTAGGGCCAGTATCAGGATGGATGTCACCATTGAGTAGGAGGTGAAGGTGCTGTCTATATGTGTGAATTAGAGTAAGATTCAATATGTTATGTGCTCTTTTGGATTGTTGGTGTTTATATCTAATGTGGATGACTCTGTGATACTTTGAGAAGAGATTGTTAGTTGTGAATCTGATGTTGCTGTGTTTTAGGGTGACTGATGGGGATGGTAGGGAAGTATCTTCTGTGGCATGCTGAAAGTTGGAGTTGCTAAGATGTTCATAGGCAGTTAGGATATAAGGAACGAAAAGGAAGGGCAGAATTAAGAAAAGGAGTAGGGGTTTGAGATGAGTTGATATGAGAGAAATAGACATTATGCTGAGGAAGTTGAGGGAGGAGAGTAAGTAGGTAGGAGTATAAAATGAAGACTGAGGGGAGTAGTAAGATGGAATGTGTTTAGTGTGGGATGGGATTGGATAGAGAATATATGAAGAAGGAGGAGGAGGGATGTAGTAAGGCGCAGTACCTTAACGAGTTGTGGGCTAGGAATGGATGATGGGAAGGTGGGAGTGGCTAGAGAGGTATTAGGCTAGATGCACTGGGGTGGGTGAGATTTGGGGGTAGGGTAGGGGAGTGGAGTGAGCCAGCAGGGCAAATGGAGTGGGAAGAGCCAAGGGAATGATAAAGAAACAATCTTGCAAAAACAATCAGAGAAATGCTGACTGCTAAGGTAAGTGTCGATAGAGAAAGGTTAAGGTGGTAATGGAGTGAAATGGTAGAATGAGGAGGTATGGTAGTTATGTGAGTTACAGAGAAAAATGAGGGGTAGAGTGGGACTTCAAAAAACAGTTAGATAAAAATAGTTTCCTGAGAAATTCAAGTATGACTCACTAGGTTAAATGTACAAAGATAGTATCAAGAGAAGGGTGCCATCTAGTGGACAATAGGTGTTGGAGAGGGAAAAAGGGGATCTAGGAGGAAGGGAGGGAAGATAGTGCAGTCAAGTGCAGAGGTTACTGGAGGGGAAGGGATGGAGGTAGAGAAGCAGACAGGAGTATGGCTGTTGGCTATCCTGGCAGGGAAGGGTACTTTACACCTATAGTTTTAAGCAAATAATTTAGCATAGAGCAAAAATATACTTTCTTGTCTCCTTGAGGGGATGAGTTCAGGGAGAAGTTAGACTCTATTCCTTAACTTAGGAAGAGACAGCAGGTATTATTTTTAAATAGAGGAATTTAAAGAATAGTTAGTGGAGATTATTCAGGAGCTATTAGACAAAAATAGAAATTTCCTCTGAAAATACAGCTAGGGAGAGGGATAAAATTAAGGTGGAGTTTAAAAATAGGGTGGAAATAAAAAAGAGAGATATGGTTAAAAAGTAACAAGAATTATTTAGAGGCACTGACAAATGTTAAAGTATTGCAGACTAGAGAGAATCTCGCAGAACAAGAAGAGGATCAAGTTCAGAACGCTAGATAGAAAATAAGGGATTACCTAGATAATATGTACAAGCTTAGAAAGATTGCTGTTAAGCAACTGTTTTTTGATAATAACTCAAGAGCACAAAAACGTTTAGCACAGCAACTCAGGCAACAGAAAGTAGAAGGGGCTGTTGCCAAGTTTAGGGAACTTATAACAAGAAGGGTAACAAGAGATCCTGTAGAGGTACTGGAATATTATGGAAATTCTATGAAAGTCTATATAAAACAGAGAAATATGGAAATCAAGAAAAGTTACAAATGGAAATGTTTATGGAAGAATTAAATATGCCAAGGTTAGAGGTAGGTGAGGCTCAATTACTAACAGGATAGGAGGAGAGGAGAGGAGATGAGATAAAAATGGTGATGTATAACCAATCTTCAGGAAAGTCCCCAGAAATAGAAGGTATTCCTGTGGAAGGTTGGAAGCTAGCAGGGAAAAATGATAAAAGCCTGGAATGTTTTGTTTAACAGTATTTTAAGAGGAGAAGTACCAACATCCTGGAAGAAAGCAGTGGTAGCTGTAATTCCTAAAGAGGGTAAAGATCTATTAGGTCCAACTTCATACAGAACCATTTCAATACTAAACCATGATTATAAAGTGTTTATATCTATAATGGCTAAAAGAATAGCAAAAATTATGCCAAAACTGATAGATATGGATCAGTGTGGTTTTGTGGAGGGGAGGCAAACATTTGACAGTGTTAACTGAACATTGATGATCCAGAGGGAAGCAGAATGTAAAAAAAATACTACTGTTGTTGTGGGTCTTGATGCAGAGAAAGCATTTGACAGAGTAAGTTGGGACTTCATGCAGAGGGAAATGGAAGCATTTGCATTCTGTAATAAAATTATAAGCTTGATTAAGAGGATATATGCAGGATCAGAGGTGAAAATTAAAATGGGTGGGGTCTGCTATGATAATTTCTGCTTGAGCAGCGGACCAAAGCAGGGATATTCTCTTTCCCTTTTGTTATTTGCATTATATTAGGAACCAGTGGCAGAGAAAATAAGGGACTCAGAAATTCAGGATATAATTGGTATGGTAGTCAAGAAAAGCTGGCTCTATTTGCAGATGATAAAACCAGAAAGGGACATTACAGTGTTGTAGAACATTTTGAGACAGTTTCAAATCTTTTTGGGATGCAAAATTAATGAAGCCAAAACAAAGGCAATAGCGGTAAATTATGTACCCAGTTCAGCAATATTCGTATTTATGGGGACATAATAAAATGAAGTATTTAGGAGTATGGATTAAAAATAATTCTGGCGTGGCAGCTAAGGATATGTGAGAAGAGACTAAACAAAAAGATAATACAAAAACTGAAAAACTGGAAGCTTTGTTATATGCATGTGGATAGTAATATACAAGCAGTTAAAATGTTTTAGTCCATTTAGTCTTATACACAGGTCAGGCATATTTTTATCAATCAGTGTAGAAGTTGTAGGTAGCAATTAATAAAGAGCTCAAGGACTTTATCTGGGAGGGGAAGATGGCAAAAGTCAAGTGGGATAAGCTAATTCTTCCAGAAGAACAGGACAGACTGGGATTTCTTGATTTGCAAGGGTATTTTATTATGACACAGTTAAGGCTCCTATTTATAGCACAAGCAGAAAACTATAATTCAAAGCGGAAAGGAAAGGGATGATGATGAAACGGGGGAAAACTTAAGAAAGAAGAAAAGACTGGGATTTTGGATGCAGGCCTTTAAGGAGAATAACTATAATCATACATAATATTATATCCATAAAACAGCAGATAGTATTGTAAGAACTAAGTCAACACAGGAATGGAGAAAGGAGATTCTGCCAATAGGAATGACTGCAATTAAGGATACAGACAATAGGCAAGAGGGGGCTGGATTTTATTGGCGAAAACTGTCAAAGGAACCAAGGTATTCAATGGGAGCAAATAACTAGAGAAGGTAAGATGATAGAAGGGGAATACACCAAGAATGTATTTGGACTGCAGATTAGAAATTGCCTCCCTATCAAGGACTGATGTCAGGGTATAGACAAAGATAAAGAAATAGGGGGGTCATAAATGAAAGGCCAGCACTGGCAGAGCTTTTAGTAGAACCTAGAACAGAAGCTGCCATTAAAAAAGGAATAATTAGTAAAGCATATAAAATATTGCATGATAACTATAAGAATCAATCAGAGGATGTTAGAAAGGATTGGGAAGAAAAATTGGATAAGCAATTCACAAAGAAACAATGGGGATATATATATGTATGTCTCCCAAATATGCAACAAGATCTAGAGGATTTAGGATTTTTGCTTGGAAATGTTTACATAGATATTTTTATACCCCAAGTAGGCTCCACAGAATTTTCTTCAGGTAGACAGGAGGTATGATGGGGAAGAAAGAGGTAATTGGGAACATATTTTCTGGGTGTGCAGTGAGCTAGCAGACTTTAAGGATTTCCTGCAGACTACTCTGTCAGAGATGCTGGGTGGGTAGATTGGTGTGACAAGGGAAATTATTTTTCTGAGTTATGATACAGAATTGGAATTGTCTAATTACAGTAAGACCTTGCTGAGTCTAATTATGGTGGCTGCTAAAAAGCAATCACTAGAAAATGGAAATCAAAACCTAAACCAGTTGCACTAAAAGTAGTGACTATAGTAACAGAGATAAAACAACTGGAATCGGGAGCTTTAGAAAAGGGTAGGAGTAAATTACATAGGAAAAAATGGGAATTGTGGGAACAGTACATAAAGGGGAAGAATGAGGTTTAAAAAAGCAGGACTTAAATGAGCTATGTAAATTCTGACAGAAAATTACTGGCTAGATTATAAATGATGTAGCATGATTGCAAATGGGAGTGTGTCAGTATGGCTTGTTTTAATTTATATAAATGTATGATTGCCTATGTCATAAGTGATAATTAAAAAAAGATGATTGTTGTTTAAAAAAAGAAAGGGCAAGAATTGAATAATTTGTGTAATGTTGCTTAGGTTATATGATATATAAATATATATATATATATATATATATATATATATATATATATATATATATATATAAAGTATAATGTTTGCAAATGTCAACTTGTTAATACAGTTTGATTACTTTTATATAAATATAAATTTGCCTATGCCACATGCAATAAAAATAACAAAGAAGTGTGCCAGCCTGTAACTGAAGCTTTCTGGTGATTAAATATTTTGTTTTTCTGAGTTTATACATTACAGTGTAAGATGTACTTTGTCAGTAACAGACTTAAAACAAGGGGATCTAAAGGCTGGGAGGAAGTATGGAGGTGTTTTTTAAAGACCTTTTAAGTTGTCAAAGAACAACTTTCCAAGCTAAAGACAGCCTGCATTTAAACTGGAGGCTATTTCTTTACTGTCTCTCATCTAGACTGAGGTGCTTCCCCACTACATATTTTTCTTTCATTTTATTGATATAAGTGAGAGAAAATTGGTAAAGCAGTACTTACAAAAGTGATACAGCAGGGTTATATTTCAATGGTATAGTCCAGTGTGTGGTTTTCTTTGCTCTTGGTATTCACTAGTTGACAATTAATGGATTGTGAGTGTAAGTCAAATGAGACATAAATGTGTTTATTATTTTATATGAGGGATTTTTAAATATTTAAGGTCAAGTAAGAAACTGGAAATTTTAGAGGTAATCCAATATCAAACAGAGGAGCCAGAAAACTATAGCAAATAAGTTTAATGTTTAAAATAACATGTCAAGCATAGTAACAGACCGGTTTCGGCTATAAGATGGACATAGCCTTCAGTGCTATACAAGACAAAACATCAATTGCTCCATTTTATAGTAGACATGTAAATAGAGTGAAAGTTCATTGGCCATTCACAGATGCTCATTGAGACGTGGTGGTAATAATCTACCTAATTTGATGATCCATTTCTTTTCTTTAGTATTAAGTATTGTATGCCATCCGGCTTTATTCATCTTATTGCCCATAATTTTATCGATCACAAAGAATCTGAAAAAAGCATTTTTATGTGTCATTGCATGCTTTTTGTTCTGATATCGCTAAGGTGTTCTGATATTCGTAGCCTCAGAGACCTGGAGGTTTGGCCTACGTAAAAGGCAGAATAGGTACATGTTGTGAGGTAGATGATCCAGTCTGTACTACAATTTGCAAAGAACCCAATGTCATAGACATTCCCAGTGTTGTTACTAGTAAATTCTTTAGATTTGATAACATTCCTGCAATGGGTGCAGTGACCACGGGACACAGCCCACAAGCAAATCACCGTTCAGGGTTTTCTGAGTGGAATCTGATTTAGTCCTAGAGCTGTGTTTGTAATGGCTAAAGTGGGAGCCTAAATTCCTGCCTCTCCAAAATGAGAAAAAAATCTGTCCTGTAAGAATGTTGAAAGATTGGCATCTGCTGAAGGAATGTTCCAGTGCCTTTGGACACTCTTTAATAGCAAATTAGTATTCCTCCCATATGTAGTTACTAGGCAAATCTGTGATTGATTCCCTGGTCTCTTCTCCTTATACCTCAAAAGGTCCTTCCTGTTGAGTGTGGATACCTAGTTGCTAGCACTAAGGATATTGCTCATTTTGTAGCCCCTGTCCCTGAATCTGGTTGTTAATTCCTCTTTGAAATGTTCATAGGTATCCGGATGTGAATATATACACTTCATCCTTAGGAGCTGGGATTTTGGAATGTTCCTGGATATATGTGGTGGATGAAAACTGGAGGCATGGAGAAAATAATTATATTGTGGGTATTTTCAATAGACATCTGTTTCTGGAGTATGGTCTGCATTCCTGGTCACCAGGACATCCAAATAGGTGATTTGTTGCAAACTATAATTAGCTGTGAATTGGATGCCCCATTTATTATCATTGAGGTACCCCACAAACTCCATTAAATATTCCCCATCAAATCTCCATACTATCCAGCAATCATCAAGAAAGTGTCTCCAGATGTCAATTTCATCTAAACAGATATTGTGTGTGTTGTCATAGATCAAAAGTTCCTCCACATGGGCCATGAACAGGTCAGCATAAATAGGGGCAAAAGATACCCCCATTGCTGTCCTCTGGACATGCCAATAGCATTGGTCTTGGTAGTAAAACACGTTCTTAGTTAGCACATGTTCTGCAAGGCAAATGAGGAAGGTATTAAAGCCTGGAGGGTAGAGCTCTGACTTATAAAGTATTCAAGTGCCTCTAATCCCGCCCAATGTGGAATGTTGATGTTTCGTGCCGAGACATCCAGAGTACAAAGTAGCCATCCTGGTTCCAGCTGCATATCTGAAACAATTTGGAGAAATTCTGTGATATCTTGAATTCTTGATCGGACCCATCTGAGTAGGGGCTGTAAGTATTGCATAAGGAATTGTGAGAGGGTTCTGTAACTGAGCCCCTTCCTGAAACAATGGGCCTGCCTGGTGGATTGTTAAGATCTTTATGTATTTTTTGGAGGAAGTAAATGTATTGACTCATGGGGTCTGAGACTGTCAAATGATATAAAATTGTCTCAGAAATAATACCCTCCTCCTTGGCAGACCACAAAAACTGATCAATCTGCTTCATAAATCTAAAAGTAGGATCTTGTGGCATACAGGTGTAATATCGCCCATTGTTAAGTTGTCTGTTTCCACATCGTATTGTGTCCAGTTCATCATGACCACCACCCCACCCTTATCAGCAGGTAGAATGACCAATTCCCTGTTATTTTCCAATTCCTGTAAGGCCTTAATTTCGATCTTTGAGAGATTGTTAGCTTTACATTGGAATTCCCTGGAATGAAAATGTAAATCCTTCAAAATGGATGTTTGAAACATTTGTACATTGGGATACATGGGGGGTCTAAACTTGGAGTTATGATATTTAAAGCCCCCTTGTTCAGAGTTGACAGATGACTGAAAAAAATAACCTTAGGTTAAGCAATCTGCAAAAGGAAATAATGTCCTGTGCAAGGGTATCCTCAGAGACAAAAAAAACAGGTATAAAATTCAAGCCTTTATTCAATATTCTTATCTGGGTATTTGACAAAGTTACTGCAGAGATGTTTAATACATTGTTGTTAGTGATTACGTCTGAATTATCAATTTGAGTGATCCCTCCATATTTTCTACCCATGGAGTGTTTTCTCCCTGCCCTCCTCGGTTTCCCCCTAAAGGGGGTTGTGTGTTGCTTCTTTTGGACAATGGGGAGTCTGGTGCATGCTGTGTGTCAGGGTCAGTGGCTGATGAGGATTTTTCCCCAGATGTATCATAGCTAGAAGAGGTGGGTCTTTTCAGAATCAACCTAGGTCACTTCAATTTGCCCACCTTCCTGCCCTCGTTCTCAAACCTCACCTGTTTGTATTTACTGAATGGAATGCCCCTGTCATAATCCACTAAGTCTCTCTGGAATTTGCAGATTTTTCTTGCCTTAAGCTATTGTTCAAGATTAAGGAGATCCTTACTAAGTTTATTAAGGCATGTGTCATATGATGGTTGGCCTTCAAATGTTCTTGTTTCTTCACACAGCCTGGTTACTTCAACTGTGTCTCAATCTATAGTGCAGTCATAGTAGGACGCCAAATCCCCCACAAACCCCATAGAGGCTTGTTGCTGAGCCGTGGCCCACTGTTCTGCTAATTTAGTGTCAATCTTACTTACCAAAGTTGTATTTTTTTGTAATTTTAGAGGTAACTCAATTAGAAGGCCATGGGGGTGTATGATGCATCTTGATGATGAAACTGGAATTAGCCTTGTATAAAATAGTAGGTGGTATTAATTAAACGGATTAGCACTGCAGTTACAAGAAAGAGGATCAGAATCAAGGTGAGGAATAACTGACACATGAAGAATAAATGCCAAAATAACTTCGTTTTTATTTCTTTTTCCCCTGGTTATATACATTTAGGGATGTCATAGCATACAGAAGTGTCAGTTTTTGTGGTTTATCAAAATTGATGGATAAAAAAAAAGTGCACAAGGAATTCACTTAAAATAAGTTACAAGGTGTTAAGATAAGCTAATGAAAACTACACTGGAATATTAAATATAGAATCATAGTTTGTTTTTATATTCAAGTGTGAAAAAGGAGGATACCATGATATTATTCTGCCATTGTCCTGTTAGTTGAGAAAAATACAATGTTATGAAAATACGCCGGTAATTTGTTCATGTTTGTGTGTGTTCAAAATGGTTTTATGACTAATATTTTTCTCATTAAAAACAATTTTTAGAAGGGATCTCAATGAGGAGGCCATTTTTAAAGATGGAAAATAGTAGAAGTCCTAAAACGGGCTTGAGAGTTTCCTGTATTCAGACGGCTTATGGAGGAAAGACATTTGTTGTATGATACATGGAAAGAGCAGTTTTATAGTTAATTCTGAAACCAGTTGTTAATATTAATGCCACAGTTAAGTTTAACTAGTTTATTAAGAAGAATGGCTTGGTTAACTGTTTCAAAGTCCCTGGTCATATCTATGAACAGACCTGACATCATGTTCCCTTCATTTATGTTACAATATATGGTTTTCATAGCTATTATGAGAGCTGTGAACATTTTGAATGATTTACAGAAGCCATCCAGTGCATCATATAGTAAACCATAGCTGTTAATGTGCTTTAGTAACTGATTGTACAGTACTTTTTCAGATATTTTTGTAAATCAGGACAGAGATTAGAGGTGGGCCTATAATCATTCAGTTATTTGGGAAAGGACTCTTTTGGTAATAGAATAATGAATTAATGTTTAAATGCAAACGGGACAGAAGCGTTGACTAAGGAGAGGCTGAAGATAGGAGGGAGTGGTTTGTCAGCAATGAGTCTTAAGAAATCAGGATGGAGCTTGCAGAAGTTGGTACCTGAATTGTTGAGATTCTGAATTTTGGACTTGATTTGCTTGGCTGTTATTTGTGAAAAATGGAATGTTGTAGCAAAGGAAGCAAGAGTGTATAAGGTACTGATGGAGAAGTCACATTTTGCACCTGTGTGAGGATCCTGAGGAGGAAATACATTTGTAATCTGTAGATGGTGTGTGTGTGATTAATGGCAAATATAATGGGCTGCTAGTGAGTGGATCATTCTTGGATTACTGGGATGTAGGTAAGGTTTCAAAAATCTATTAGGTCTAGACCGGTTTTGATCTTGTTTATTATCTTATGTATTTGACTTTGTTGTACATATGCTTCCTTTGGGAGACGTTATTCAGAGGAAAGGTTTACAGTATAATTGTTATGTTGATGACATGCAGCTGTACTTCTCACAAGAATCGATTTCAGCCATTAACTAGTTAGTCACAGATATGGAATGCATCCATGAATGCATGGTGAGTAACTGGTTGAAACTTAATACCTCCACGATGTTTACAGTTTCTATTCATGTCAGGTTACTGGAGTCTCATTAGTTACAGATGACTGTGGGATTCTTTTAGGATGCCCCCATAAATACTATGGCAAAACACAGGTCACTGTGAACTTGCTTGCTTCCCAGTTCTCTGGCTAAATCTCTCCATACTCTCTCTTACTTGTGGAGCTCCATGGGATTCAGTTGTGTTCCCTTGTTGTATATGCTTCTTTTGAGAGACATTATTCATAGGAGAGGTTTACAGTATCATTTTATGCTAGAGCCTCTTAATGACTAAGATTCGGTTATCATCAGATCTTTCTGTTTCCATCTTAGAAATACTTTCCCTTATCAAGCACTTTATTCCACCCTATCTGTGCCTTGACTGTTGCAGAGCCCTATGCCAGTAGTTACCAGATTCAGAAATTTATTATTTACAGCTTGAGCAGAGCCCTGCAGCTGGGCTACTTGCAGGGCATGTCAATATTACCATATTATACTGGCAGAGTATAAGCTGCAGTGGTTATTACTCATATCTGAAATTGTTTTGATCAAAGTTCATTTAAGCCTAAATTACTCGGATGCCTCAAATTTTGAGATATGCTGACCTAGAGTCAGCTCCCCAGACCCCCACTGTTCAGCTATCATGAAGTTACTAGAAATTTCATATGTGTATCTGTATTTCTGTGTAACCCATTCCTTTATCTTTCAGGAACTGTGCATTTGGAAAATGGGAATCACATCAAGTCAGCAAATGTAATTACATTAAGTTTTGTTTGTATGAATAAAACTGCAGAAAAACACTTTCAAAGAATAACACAGACTCCCACCACACACACACACACACACACACACACACACATATATATATATAAATATATATATATATATATATATATATATATATATATATCCTAACTTCATGGTCACATAAGAGTGGGGAAAAGTGCAACCTCAATGATCTACGAAAGTAGATTTTAGTGATGTTTATTTGCACAGATAGAATTTGCTAAGACACTGTTCATTGACTGAGCTGCCTCTGAGAATTTCCCACTAAGATGGTTGAGAGAGTTCCTTGCATGGAGTCTCTTTAAGCTGCCCCTAAAGTGCTGATTGTTAACTGAACACTAATGCAGCTTTCTAGTCAGCCGGATCTGTGTCATAGAGTACCTGTAGGAGGTGGCTACAGAGAATGACCATTGCTAGCTCACCCATACTGGGGGAGGGATATGGCTCTTGTTTAACACACAAATGAAGTTTTGAGCCTGCTTAGCTGATGCTATCATAATGCATTTGCATTAAATAGCTAAGGGGAAGCTAGGATGTGGAGGTATATCGCCCCTCAGTAGGCAGTAATTGCTGGCTAGGATGAGCTGCTGAGGGGAGAAGGGATGCTCCTATGAGGGGAAAGTAGGCCCCTCCCCCAGTACCAGCAAGCTGGTTCAGTCTCTACCACCCAACTCTCATGAGACTGGAGAGCTAATGAGGATTCTTGGACAGGAACAAATGGACCATACGTCTCTCACTTAGACTAAAAAATTCCAACTTTCATCCATCAGAATGAATTGGCCAACTAGATAAAAGTAGAGATGCCATCGGACAAAGTCTTGGGGGCAGGTGGCACAAAAGAAAGATACATATTTCACATCATTCATTACATTCTTTAATAATCTGCTTGTTTTGCCTTATCCATGTCATTACATTTTGTTACATTCCATTAATAATTCTGTTTGTTGGGACCAATTATTTCTCATTAAAATTTATTAAGCTTGATGTTTAGGCCTTAATTTATTGTTGTCCATTGCTTTAACTGTTTGTTACCTGTGGGTATTTTATTTACATTTTTATGTAAAGTGCCTAGGATACAGGCACTATAATAAAGCTGAACTTGAACTTGAATTTGAACTCCTCACATATGTTGACTCAGGAGGGATCAATGTGTCATACATCTGTGTTATGGGCGACACTGATATGCTGGTGCCACTGGCTTTTTTTATCATATACATGCTGCAGAAATGACCACCTCAATACACAGTGATTTGGTTGCATTGTTTGTGCTAATATCGGATGTAAAATACAAACAGTCTACACAATGACCACAGAGGCTATGCTGATGTCTGACACGACATCTCTAACTCTGAACCCATCATTTTACTGGCAGTTGTCCATTGGGGTTGTGGATGTGATGACACTAAAATATGTTCCACCTGGTTTTGCTTAGCCTGTGCCTGAGAGAGCTACACATGTAGTTGGTAAAGTTTCTATTGCATATTCTCTGAGTTCCACTGCCTCCCTCAGTCACTGAATGACATTGCCATTTTTCAGGTCAAGTTCTGAAAGACACAGACAATACCAGAAATTCTTAATACACTTCCTTTCCATACCTATCCCTGATATTTCCAGATTTTCATGGCTAAATCCACTGCATAGAGATACATTAAACACAAAAGTCTGACATTTACTATTTAATGTTATTATTTCTACCCAATATCTCTCTCTCTTCCTGTTTCTATGCCATCAGACAAAGAGCATCCTTCAGCGCTCGTTTCTTTAGTGGTTACAGGTTTTATGGGCTCAGGTTACTAGCCCACGGCCCAACCCTCCTCAGAGGTTGCAACACACACTCACATGCATACACTCACACCTGGGGCCAATTTAGAGTATCCAGTCCACCTACTGCATGTCTTTGGAATGTGGGAGGAAACTGGAGCACCTGGAGGAAACCCAGGTACCCGCAAGGGAGGGCATGCAGACTCCACACAGAAAGCACCCTAGCCAAGAATCAAACAGAAGAACCTCTTGCTGTGAGGCGACAATGCTGACCGCTGTACCACTTTGCCACCCTCTGCCCAATATATCAATAGCAAAATATGACAAAAATAAACAAACTATTGCTTCTCTTTAGAGAAACATTTCCTTCATTTTCTCCCATCACCAGATAACCTACTCAGATCACAGCACTATAAACCCTATATATGTGGTGTAGAGGGATAAAGCCCTGACTATGACCTAGGTGACCTGGGTTCAATTAGCTGCTTGGGCATCTGAGAAGCTGACAAAGAGGGCAGGCATGCCCACTCTGTGGGGATGTATGCACAGGAAACAGAAAGTTGTTGGATTTCATCAGTGGAGGCCGAGGAATCTGCCACAGAGTGCTTTCTTGGAGGGGGGGTGACTTGTCAAACCATCTCCTTGCGGAAGTAAAGAGTGAACTGGTGCAGTCTACGTATTGTACACCTCACCTACAGGATGTTAATGGGCACATGTAGGGGGTGCACTGGTAGCTAAAATAAACTTCCAGCAGCAGCATGATGTGGACCTGGGATGTTTTGATCTCTTCACTGGCCACAGCCCTTGTGGGAGTTACCCCATTTCAGGCCAGAAAGGGAAGGTAGAACCAGTGACTTTGGCAAGGCACCAGGGTCTCTTGATGGTCAGCTGTAGGAAAAAATAGATTAAAAAAAAATCTCGCTACTATGACAGGTGGACAACATCAGTGAAAGGTGGTCTTCCATTCTCCTTCCAGGTACCAGATATATCTGGCAACCTACTTAAACTGTATGCCCAGTTTAAAATGCATGCTCTTCACTACAAATGATTCTTGTTAATAAATGAAATTACTAAAATGTCTTCACAAGAAAGTTATATGGCTGTGTCAACAAAAAAAAATTTGAGGGGCTGTGGAGATTTTCTAAAGTTACAGCAGACTCTTTTCTCAGGTACAGGTCAGAGAATGTTGATCGTGTACCACAGCTGTACAATTTCTCACTCCACTTGTGAAACTGATAGAAACTTAAGCCTGTTATGCATTTTCATGAAACACACTAAAGTCACTGGGGCTTACCGCTTGCCTCAGGTGCTGGTAAGTGTGTTTTGTTATATATCACGATAGGAACAGTCTGCAGAAGCTCCTGGCACAGTCTCTCTTTACGTTTCGTTTTGTTCTGATGTGCTGCTGTGGACTTTTCTTTAGCCCAAGTTTCAAAGTCAGGAATACGTGCCTTTTCTGCACCTTCTTTGAAGTCAAAATAGAGCATTTCATTCCAGTCGAATGTTACATCTGCTGCTATTGGTGGCTCACCTTTCTGGCAGTAGAACACCTGAGAGTAGGTGTGTGAACTTGTGGCTTAACCAAAAAAAAAAAAAAAGAGAGACAAACAATCAGAAACCATAAATCACAATAAAGTGAGGAATTTTACTTTATCATAATAAAGTGAGGAATTTCACTTTATATCAATAAATGGATATTACATAAAATGTCAAAGTATCTGTATATGTCATCATTTGTGTAAACAGAATTGAAAAGTGCATATCCAAGTTACATATATTTGAAGAAGAATACTGTAGCAGCAGACAGGTTCTGAAATGTAATCTGAAAACATGTAAGAACTCACAAGACTAGTCATTAGCTTATGCTTTTAGTATGTTTTGAGTTAATAGGCTTTCCCTCCTCAGACTTAAAATTTAAATATGTTGTATACTGAGGAACTAGTCACCTTCATGCAAAAACAGAACTCCTGTGAAATGTCACATCCATCTCTCTTCCCATTTTCAGCCATCAGAAGGTCCTCTGAATTCCTCGTTTGACACATGCTCTACTACTTTTCTTGGCAGGTCATTTCCAAGTCCCATCTCATTCTTAGAAAACAATAATTCTATATCAGGACTTAAGGCAGCCATCTTCCATCTATCATCTTGATTGTTTCTTCTCTGTGATTTGCTAACTCAAGCACCCATGTCTGACACATATTGATGATATAATTGGTCCATATCATGTCTCCTAGTCTATTTGTCTTCACTTATATAAGCATATATGGCTCATGCTGTCATTCCTTTCTCGTAAACCAGCATCTCATCTTCTTAACTATCTTAGTGTCCCTCCTCTTCTGTTTAGGACCTTCAGACCTGTACCTAGCAATGCAGCTATGTACTACTGGCACACTATGCAGTGGAACAATGTCATCTATATCTCAATTCAAACCAATATTCCATGTGGTCCTTGACAAAGCACCATTATGGTCTGTTGCATGTTTGGATTTAGGTGCGACAATCTCACTAAAACTAACTTTCTTCTCTTTGTTCTTCTCTGCGTGAATTCGTCTTAGTCTGCCCTCCTTTTCCTTCCTTTTGTTAACTCATAGTTGCCATATGCCTGCCTACTGCACTACCTTTACTTTTGTTAACTCATAGTTGCCATATGCCTGCCTACTGCACTGGCTTTATTAGCTCTCAGCGAAAGCTGACATCTCCATCTCTGACTGTTGCAACGGTGCTGATCTCTTCTTCAACAGATGTGTCCTGTAGACCCCATCTGATTACAGCAGACTCAGGTATACTAAACAAGACCAATATCAAGCCTTAAGGCATGTCATACTTAATGGCATCTCATGTGCAGGTTCACGCCCCCCCACCAAGCCGCTGCCTTCTGTTTCTTATCTCATCTAGTTCCATATTAAGTTCTACTGCTCTTCCCACCAATGTCCTGTGTGTCAACAGGGTAAAAAATATCCTTCCAAATCCATTTATGTTACCTACAATTGCCCCCTCCCATTTTCAAACTCATGTGTGATTTATTTGCAAAATTGCATCAAACTGGGTTTACAAGAGGTTTATGCATTTAGTTGGTTATTAACTTTCTGTGCACCCCCCCCCCCAGCCAGGATAACTATCTGCAAGGTAATCAGTGCTTTATTTTGTGAAACCATACTTTTATCTGTAGTCAAGTCAATCATATCCAGTCGCTCCTGCAGCCTTTGCCACAGAATTCTGTTTCTCATGTATCCAGGTATACAACTGAAATTAATCAGGCTATACTGCTCCGGCCCATTTCTATACAGCTCTCCTTTGAAAAACAGTATTACTATAAACACTCTCCAATACTCTGGCATGATCCCTGAGGCCAAGACTAATATATTACCTCTTCCTACAACCTGCTGCATCACACTATTTCCTACTAATTCTGAATAGCCAATATTTGGCTCTTACTTCTTGCATTCTCCAGTGTATTAAAAAGT
>NC_056743.1:702926276-703002090 GCF_019279795.1 Protopterus annectens
TAGGGAAAGAGGGGCATCCTGGTTTGCTGCAAGACTAAATCAGCAGAGACTAGTTCTTATGATAAGGAAGTGTGGTTTGGGTTCTTTGCTTAAGCCAGTAATTGCGAACCTGTGACACGTGTCAAAAGTTGACACAATCATGACGTTTTGGGTGACACATCAGCATTCACCAACACCAGAGTTGCAGAAGAAGCTGAATCAATATAAGAAATGTTATGAGACCCTGCACATGTCTGTTTAAACAGTTTAACCAAAAAGTCATTAATTGATAATCAAATCAAATGTGTTCCATAGTTTTTTTCAGATCAAAATTACTGTTAATAGTAGTATAATTTTTTTGGTGCAGTATTTTAAGCCCATTTATCAGTCTGCATCTCATTTTTACTTTTATAAGTCACTGATTTTTCTTTTACTTTTATAATACATAGCAGCACACACAATTTGACTATTAAAAAAAAAATATGTAAAGAATTTATTCTCTCGTTTGGGCGACAGTTGAGCAGACTGCGTCATGGTGCCAGATGATGGAGTTTAATACTGTGGCAGAACTGCACATTTTTAGTAGTCTAAGTAAGGTGATTGGGGGGGTGGGGGCTGAGGTCTTGCATGTTCTTCAGTAGTAACAAGTGGTGATGCTTTAGGATGTGCCTGGTACTGAGTGCATTACTTTCCAGTTCTGTGCATGATGGTCATCTGCATGTGCTCTGATTCTGTTCAGTATGTCCAATGTCATGGACCTCAAACATTCTTGAAAATGATTTGTTTACTGCAGATTCCACAAGAATTGCCATAGTGAAGTGTGTAGGGATTTTGTTTGTTTTTGAGTGTTGCAAGTAGGATATGATTTTAAGATATTTTTGGATTAATTGATTTAAAAAAAAAAGTATGCTGTTTTTTTGTATGTGCATTACTTAGTATGCAAAATCTTCCATGTGGGTTTTTACCCATGACTGCGGCCCACCCAAAACTGTTCACCATTGGAAACCTTGTGTAAGAGTTATGTGGTGGTCTAATTTCCAGAGAAGTAATGTATTTATGAGGAGGGGATTTCTTCATGACCAGCTAATAATGCACACGAGTGGTCCTTTTCACTCTTTGGATGGCAGCTGTATGAAAATTTGATTTTTAGAATGTTTTGTGTAACCCATCAGTGGGCAGTAAATTTAGAGTACTGGAGTTGGGGTCGAGCAGTCTCTTTTCTAGTTATTTTATTGAACGTACTTGGTGTGGCCAAGACTGCTATGCTGTTATGCCTGTTGGGCCCTATAGTTCATCTTTTAGCTCAGATCTGTCTTCTGATTGATTAAATGTGTGTGCAAAAACATGAGCTGTGGGTCAGTAGAGACGGATTCTTGGAACTTTAATTTTACTTTTCTGCATTGTGGTGTACACTTTGTAGGGAGCAGGTTTTCAGCAAATTAGCACACTTTGATCTGATTTAGGCAAACTTAATAAAACTGATATGTTTGACATTTTTAAGTTGCAGCTGTGAAGACACATGACCCTTTTTTTCCCCTTTTGTATGTACATTTTGTTTTGTTGTGTAGTGTTTCTGTAGCATTTTGTTTTTTTTACTTTTTCATAAAAAGTCAACAATCTGAATGCCAGTTTTGATCTTAAAGATTGCATACTGTAAATTGTAGCAGTGGTGAAAAAATCCCTATGTCCTTATTTCATCAGGCTGTTGGGTGAGATTTTCTTCACAGACACAAGGAAGGAATTTGAAGATTTGTACGGTGGGACAGATTTTAACATCAGGTAAAATGCTTAAGGTATATATTTTAATGTTTGGGGTCCTTACTGTTTGTGAAACTGTATAGAATGTGAAGGGGAAGATTGGGGTTCTTAAAGTTAAGTAGAATAATTTGATTTTAATTGCGTATTCTGCTTTAATGTGAGAAACTTGTGGCTTGTTTTAAGAATCTGGTTTTAAAACTTGTGTTGATAGATGTTGCTTTGTATGTAGGAATAGAGTAAAATCAAGTTTCTGTTACTGCAGAATGTGAGAAGAACTGAAATGCAGTAGGGACTCCCAAATTATGTTAGATAATAAGCCGAGTAGTGGCTATAAAGTACTTTTCCACCATTTGAGGACTATGTAAAGTAAGCCATGATAAGTATGAAAGTCCTGATACTGTAACTTTTAGTAACTGGCTGCCTGCCAAGCTGCTGACATGCCTTTCCTCAACACAGTGTCCATTAACAAATCTCCATTTTCTTTTAAATTTTTTGCCATGCAGTAGCACCTTACCTCCCTAAAGAGATAGTACTGCAAAAGGCACAGGGCTATTACAAGTCCGATGAATTTTCTTCTGCGAGCCTGAAAGTGGGTGCTTGCCAGTCTGTATGTGATTGTGGTGTTGTGGTCTTTAGATGTCAGGGGTTCCCATCTTTTGGTTCCTCCTTGCACTGTACTTTCGCAGGCACAGTCTTACCTGCATTATTAATATTAATGCCTGCACAAACCTTATTGCCTTTGATATCTGCTTTTGTGGTTCCTATATTTACTGTGGTAGTACTACAGACTTCCACAAAGTCTGGCCTTTCTGGTTGTAAGCCTTCTAGTACCCAGGTGCTATTTCCAGTGCTGGCTTTTTTGGCAGTAATGCCTTTCTGTTTCACCTCATTTCGGGGGGTGGGGGTTTCTGGGACCACCACTTAGATGTTTATTCCGCCCTACTTCCATGCCATCTAGTGTTTTTCTTTTTTCCTCATTTCTCCATTATGTGAATTTTGGCTTAAGAGCAACTTTGCTGCTCTGAGCCTGCCCATTGGTAATTATGGAATTCATGATGATTTTTGTCTTTGGCAGTTTCATTACATTTACTTGGATACGTATCCATCAAAGCTTTTGGTTTGCCTTGGGGGGGGGGGGGGTTCGCCCATTCCTTAAACATATAAACCAAAAAAGGCAGTAAACTTGTATAAATGAAACACCACTAATCAAAATAGCAAGGAGGCTGCTTGCGACAAAGGAAACCAAGACTTCACTGTACTCAGAAGATGAAAATGTGTTTATTAAAATACAAAATATAAAACACACGCTTGTGCCAAGTGCTGTTGTCTACACGAGTTCATCAGACACCCTTTGTACAATGTTCAGACAGAGAACACCCTGAAAACCTCGTGTGTTGGATGTCATTCTGGGAAGATTTTCTAAATATGCCTTTATGCTGGGTAGCAGTTCCCTCTGCAGTAGACACTCGTCTCTGTGACTACATCCCCTTTGACTAACTGATTTAACACCTCAGTGAAAGTTAGAACAATATTTCTTTTTTTTAATTAAAGTTGTTTGCTTTTGTAGGAGCTGGAACGTGATGGGTTAGGACATTGAGCTATTGCTTTTGAACAGTACTGGAGAGCGGTCGCTTTTTGTTTTTAAGAGACCTTAATTTGAAAGACAAAATTGAGCAGAATTCTAAGGGCAGTCGAATGGTTAGTGTGAAGAGACCTAGTACTTGGAAGTGTTGATTTTTTTTTTTTTGTAATTATCATAGGTATGTATGTGTTGGATGGCAGCACGTTTCCCATTGAGTATATTAGTGACCACTATTTTTGCTAACTGTCCCACTTTTGGAGTAGTTGCACATTAGTGTGTGCCAGGACTGTGGAGACTTGTGTGTGGAAGACTGAATGCTCTTTAAAGAGAATTTGAGTGTTTGCCTAATATTCCTAAGTAAAAGGAAAATAACATGCTTTTTTAACGCACTGGAAATTGTCCTGGCACATCTACTGTAAATATTAAATTAGGTGTAATTGACAAGGTGACTGACCCTGGGGTGGTTGAAAACCTTACTGAAGTATTGTGGTCTAATCTGGGAAATCTGTTTGTCACAAGAAAACCAGATTTAAATGACTGTTTAAACAGTGCTTTAAAACTGAGATACAGTAAGATGTAACATTTTTTTCCTACAAATACCAGTATTTTTCATGGTTCTCAAGTGTTGTACAATTTAAATATTTGTGTACTGTGGTTGGTTCGTATATTTAAACTGCATTAGATGTCATCTAAGAGGGGTAACTGTGAATGTGCTAGGCGAATCCCATGTGAAGACTGCATACCCAACACCTTTTCTAGGAGTGGAACACATATAAAAGCCCTGTTCCATTTGCCATTCTTTTGTACCAGAGGCCCTGTGTGCTTGTTTCTTTTTCAACACTTTTTTCCCTCTTGTGAGACAACCTTTGAAATGTTTTGCCCAATTTTAGATGGACCAACTCTGCTTTTTCAAACATATTTCCACCCTTTAAATAAAATCCTGAAAGGACTAGGCAGGAGATACTGTCAATTTCAGTCTCTGGCATAACATGGGATGTTCTTCGTGTTTCATTGTTGCAGTCATCACACTTGGGTTATCTGCCTGCAGGTAGCCCTCAGTTGACCTGAATGCTGTCGCCTCTTCCATGACATCAGGTCTTCAGGGGGTATAAAGCATGCAGCTAATGCTATTACATCAGCTTTTCTTTCCGGGCGGGAGCCCGAAGCAGAAGCAGTTCGCAAGTGCTGGTCGGCCGCTACCTGAAATTTTCGTTGTTGGAGTTTCAAACCTGAAGTCTAAAGCGAAGTACCCTGTTGGGGATCCTTTTTTCTTCCTCTAACTGATGTCGGAAAAAACTTAATTGTCTTGCCTGTGGAAAGCAAATACCTCAACTGCGTCACCTGCTTAGGCCCAGAGCACGACGTTCCGCTGTCTGTCTTGTTTAATGCCTGCACTATTCATCATCGGGCTATCTTTGTTACTAAATTATTTTGCTCTCGTTCTCCGTATTCCAAAATGGCTTCGATAAGCCATCCGATAACAAGTGATCTGAAAAAAAGTAAGGATAAAGACAGACCACATAGCTCCAAAACAGCCGATGACTCTTCCGGTAAGCTAGTTGCCAGTCCCCCGGTAGTCTGGCACTTTTGCAGCCCTTGATACCCATTTCTACGTATTTGCAGGTCTCTACTTAGACCCTTTTTGCATCTGGAATACCGCTAGATGCTTCGACTATGGAACCTGTGGTTGTCTGTGGAGGGGTTCTGGAACCGCTGTGCAGGCACCGGCTTCTGAGGGTGTATTCAGACCTTCTGATGTTCGTATTAAACAGACTACTTCATTTCTGACTAAAACTACCGAGTTTCTCAGGCCCAGAGTTTGCACTATGCATAGGAAACCGACCAAAGTGCATCCTCAAGCTCCCATGCCACAGAAACAAATGCTTAGAGTGGCTGAACAACTTACTACTTTAATTAGGGGACGCCAGCCTTCCCCCTCTAAAAGACAAAATAATTCATTTTTCCTTCTGATTCTTCAGATCATGAGTCTGATGAGCTTGATCCTTCTGATTTACCAGGACATACCCTTATCTACCTATTAGGATTCAGATGTAGAGGATTCCATTCCCTCTGCCTCCCCTCCAGAGGACTTTTCTGTCAGTGAAACCTTGCATACCTAAAAGAACATTTCCACTGGGAATGCCAGGACTACCCACCGTCCAAAAAGAGACTCAGAATTTTTAGACTCGCCTCAGCACAGGCCAAATCCAGTCTTACCCCTGATGCTTTACCACCAACTCTTAGAAAGCCTGACCGGTACTACAGAGTACCTGACTCTCTCAAATTTTCTCTTTAAAAATTCCTCTGTGGATCCACTACAGCCAAAAACCCTACCCCTTCAGACAGGGATTCTAGGGCTTTAGACAGATGGAGTAAGAAGTTATATACCTCTGCAACTCTTGCTATCAGGGCTTTAAATTGCCAGCTTCACATGTACCTGTACCAGCAGCATATTACGGAACTAATTAAACAAATAATGTTGATTCCTGATTGTGCAGAAAATAAAGATTTACAAGAGTTAATGCATTCTGCAAACCAAGTTAGTAAACCTACTTTGCAGTGTGGTTTTGATGCCTTAGAAGCATTTTGCAGGGCTGCTGTCACTGTCTCTGTACTGAGAAGGCATGCTTGGCTGAAGGAACAAATCTTGCCAGACCATGTCAAAGCAAAATTGCTAGATGCTCCATTAAACCAAGAATGTATGTTTGGCCCAAAAGCAAAAGTTCTTAAAAAGATGGAGGAAAAAGCTAAATCTATGCAAACTGTTAAAGATTTCTTACAGGTACAGCCACCTAGATTCAGTAGGCATTGGACTTCTAAAAAAATGGTTCTTTCCAGTCCCTCCCAGACCTTCACAGTCCAAACCCAGGGGCAACAGACCACAAAGGCTACTGTCTCGGGATATGCCGAGATCTAAACAATGGAGTGCTCCCACCTCAAAAACAAGGAGTCATAAGCCACCCGTTATGGAAAAAGTTCACAGTGGCATGTCTATCCTTCCCCCCAGCCATGCCCAAGTACTTGCACACCTAGGAGGAAACCTCGCCCTGCATGCAAAAAACGAAGTACATTACCCAGGACTGATGGGTCCTAAACATTGTATCCCAGGGATACAGGTTCTACTTCCTCTCGCTGCCAACCCCAAGTGGGTGCCAGATCTTCCTCCAAACCAGTGGGCAGAGGCTCAAAAGCAAGTACTTTCTCTTCTCAGTATCGGGGCTGATCAGCCTGTTCCAATAGAGCAAAGGGGACAGGGTTTCTACTCCGGACTGTTCTGGTGCCCAGAAAAGAGAGCGCTTTGTGACCTATTCTGGATCTGTCCATTCTCAACACCTTCCTGGTGGTACCAAAATTCAAAATGCTTACACTCCAGCAGCTGCTTCCTATGCTAGCCAAGGACTCCTGGCTGGTCACCCTAGACTTAAAAGAAGCTTTATCTGCACATCCCCATAAGGGAATCTTGCAGGAAATGTCTACGTTTCAGGACTGGTTCTGTGCACCATCAGTTCACTGCACTTCCCTTCGGCTTATCTACTGCGCCCAGGGTATTCACAAAGTGCCTGGCTCCAGCCATTGCATACTGCAGGCAAAGAAATATTCAAATTTACCCATTCTTTGACGATTGCCTGATTCAGGCACACAGTCAGGAATTGCTACTTTAGCACCTGACGTTTGTAAAGAGACTCCTAACTTCTCTTGGGTATACAATCAACGAAAAGAAAGCACATCTGGTACCCAGCCAAAAGATTGTATTCCTGGGAGCAAGCTTGAGCACAAATTCCCAGATGGCATTCCTCACTGCAGAAAAGCAGGTTTATTTGACAAATTAAATCAAAACTACTGGCCACCAAAACCCAGCTGTCTGCAAGAAAAATACTGCAAACCCTAGGGTTCATGACCTCATGCATTCTACACCATTTGCAAGACTACATATGAGGAAACTTCAGTGGTACTTGAAAGTTTCTGGTGTCAACATTCTCAAGACCTGGAAACACTCCCATCATTCCTTGTCTAAGGACAGAGTTCCTTTGGTGGGCAGAGGCTTGCAACTACAACAAGGGACTCCATTTCACTCAGCCCGTCGCCGTCCAAACCCTGACAACAGATGCATCAGACTATGCATGGGGGGCTGACATGGCAGGCAAAATGAAGGCCAAGACAAATTCACCTGCATATCAATCAAAAAATGTTAGATGTACAGAATGCACTGACAGCCTTCAAATACCTTATCCTTCCAGGACAACTCTTGATAAAAACAGACCACACCACGGTTGTGTGTTACATAAACAAGCAGGGGAGAATTCATTCCTACCCACTCTGCAGGTTAGCCATGGCCCTGTGGAACACAGCCTTGAGTTCCAGTCAATCAAGTGCACCTGCAAGCTCAATTCCTGCCAGGCAAACAAAATTCACGTGCAGACGATTTAAGCAGAAATCAACTGAACCCACAGTAGTGGAAATAGGAACCCAACTCATTCAAACCTCTAATCCACAGGTATGGGACACCAGAGGTGCCCCCCCCCCCAAAAAAAAAAAGTTGAGCAAGTTTTGCATGGGAAATCCCCACAACCAAGCATGGAAAGTGGATGCCTTATCCTTTATATGGGGAAAACCTCTCAATCTATTCCTTCCCCCCTCCTCTCAGAAGTACTACTCAAAATTAAACAGGACAGGCCAAGGACAATCCTTATTGCGCCAGACTTGCCCCGCCAGCACTGGTACAGATTTTGCATCCTCAGCTGCAAACCCTGAACGTTGCAGCCTGGCTTATTCCCTGAATACACCACCAGCAACCCTCAGCAAACAGGTGCTGGATGTCATCCTTGAGGCCAGGAGGCCTAGTACTAGGAAATCCTATTCAGAAAAGTGAAAAGATACTGTTCTTTGAACCAGACTCAAGGAAAGGACAATGTTGTGCCCACCTTACCTCAAATCCTAGATTACCTAGCAGAGCTGCTCCACAATGGTCTATCCTTCTCATCAATTAAGATTCATGCCTCAGCCATTTCAGCTCCATTACAGTACTGAGCAACCCCTCTTCTCTCACCCTCTGATCAAACAGTTCCTGAGAGGAGCTAACAATTTAAGACCCCAAGGAGAGCTCCCACTCCTACCCTGGGACCTTCTCTTTGTACTAGAGAAGCTCGCGCTCCACCCTTTTGAGCCTGCTGCTACAGCAGAGTTAAAATTCCTCTCTTGGAAAACAGCCTTGCTTCTAGCCATCACTTCAGCAAGAAGAGTGTCCGAGTTTCGGGCTCTTATGGCTGTGGAACCCTTCATTATTTTCCATGCAGACAGGGTTTCCCTCTGGACTAACCCATCATTTATGCCCAAGGTGGTATCCAGTATAGCTTTAAACCAATCCATCCATTTACCGACCTTCTTCCCTAATCCTCGGAATAAAGGGGAAAGGATCCCTCACTCGACATGCAAAGACAGCTCAGGTTCTACCTTGACAGGACTAGGCCTTTCAGAAAAACTGACCAGCTGCTAGTCTGCTTTGCTACAGGGGTAGAGGGCAAGGCCATTTCAAAGCAGACCATTTCCAAATGGATAGCGCACTGAATCCATTTGTGCTACAAACACCATGGAAAACCTATCCCACAGGGGATCAAAACTCATTCCACTAGGGCTACCTCAACTTCTACAGCATTTGTCAGGGGAGCCCCTATCAGGGACATCCTGGAAGCTGCAACATGGAATTCTATACACACCTTCGCCAAGCATTACCACTTGCTTGTCTTCTCTAAATCCAGAGCTGGATTTGCCACAGTAGTCTTAAAAGGCCTGCTAATATTTCTTGACTGTCTCCACCCTTCGTCAGTTTTGGGAATCAACCTAAGTGTGATGACTGCAGTTAATTACCCAGGACAAGTGGGCATTAAACTTAATATCCCAGGGGTACAGATTTAATTTCCATACTTTGTCAATTCCAAACGGATGGCCAGTCCTGCCACAAAATCAGTGGGCAGAGGCTCAGAATCAAGTAATGTCCCTCATGGATATGGGGGCTATTCGACCAGTACCAGAAAAGAAAAAGGACAAGGTTTTTATTCTACTTTTTTCTGGTACCCAGAAAAGACTATTCTTGGCGTCCAATACTGGACTTATCGATTTTGAACATGTTCCTGGACATTCCCAAATTCAAAATGCTGACTTTACAACAGCTACTGCCTATGCTGGGCAGGAACGCTTGGTTAGTGACTCTAGACTTAAGAGGCATACCTGCATATCCCAATAAGGGAATCTTGCAGAAGATACCTCCGCTTCAAGGCAGGTTTTTTGCATTACCAATTCTCTGTACTAGAAAATCTTATGCTGATAAATGGAAGATTGGAACCATGCACAAGGAACAGACACAGCAAAGTCCAATATTCCTCATATTTTACAATATTTGACTGAGATGCTTGACAAGGGCCTATCTCTTCAGTAAAAATCCATGCCTCTGCCATCTCGGCTCATTACAACAGAGTCTCCCCTATTTTCTCATCCTCTACTTAAACAGTATCTCAGAGGGGCCAAACTTTTAAGGCCTCCCAGAAGATCACAAACTCCTGCATGGGACCTCAATTTTGTGCTGGAAAAACTCACCCTGCCTCCTTTTGAACCAGCAGCTACTGCGGATGTAAAATTTCTATCTTGGAAAACGGCAGTCACTTCAGTAAGAAGGGTTTCAGAACTGCAGGCTCTCATGGCTGTGGAGCCTTTTATTACATTTTACCCGGACAAGGTGTCCCTCAGGACCAATCCTTCTTTTATGCCTAAGGTGGTATCCAGTGTGGCTCTTAACCAGACAGTTCACCTGCCAACATTTTACCCAAATCCACAGAACAAGGGGGAGCTGATTCTGCATTAATTGTATGTACACAGACCACTAAGAATGTTAAGTTGTCTATCTCGCCTTCATTCTTGCTGGTTGGGTTCGGAGCCGATCCTCTGCTCCGACTCTGCCATCTTCAAACGCTCGAGAGCTGCTTAATGGCTCGAGGCCCCCTCCTATATCCCATGATGCCTGGCGCTTGATACCCAGATCTCATTTACCGCTTCTGCTACGAGGTTGCGTTTACTGGCTCGGGTCATAATTTTCACTTTGCTCTTATATTTAGGACTTTTTTGTAATTTGTTAGATATAGCTAATGAATTCTCTTTTTAAGACTAATACTAAATTATTCTGTAATCCTTCTTATGCCTGTACATTGTTAACTTTCGCACCATTCATGCTTGGAGCTTTTCTCCCCAGGCTTCTACTGAAAATGGACATATATCCAGCTAGACTAGCCCGGTTAACAAATGTAAAATAAATAAATACCTTTATTGTTATATAGCTTAGAATAGATTATATAGTAGTTTGTTAGACTTTACCCCCTTCAAAACTTGTTTTCTCCTCAGAGTTTTTCCTTTCTCTCCCCCACCCCATGTTTACCTTACAAAGTAAGCAGTTTTAGTTAGAGGCTTATTGTTTTATTTTTAAGGTAGATAAAGGTTTTCTTTGTAGTAAATTGTGGTAGCTTGTAGGTCTTATATTATTGTGTGTGTGTGTGCTGTTAGGGTGTGGCAACTTGTGTGAATTTTTTTTTGTTACCTACTCCCCTCTACTTGTTTGTATTTGATTTTCCTTTACAGGAATGTCTAAAGACACAAAAGTGTCGGGATTCAAGAAGAGAGACTCATGCTGTCAGAAAATGTTTCTGACAGATGGTCACACTTCTTGTATCTACTGCTTGGGCTCCCTACACCTGCAGGACTGTTGCTCGGTGTGTCACGCCTTTAGTCCGAGCAGGAGTGTAGGAATAAGCTTATCCTGAGGGGTTTGCTAAAACCTGAAGGATCACCGGCCAAGACTTGGTCAGTGACACCTTCTAGGCCATCGAAGCCATCGGCTCCCAGCTTGGAGCCTTCGCTGGATATGGCTTCTGTTTCAACTTGCTGGAACCGAAGTACCTATCTCGATGTCGGCCCCAACTCTTCCGTTGGAACAGTCAGGGAGTCTGAAACGCTCCAGATCACCATCATTGGAGTCGATGCACTCTGCTCCAGGGTCACCCTTATTGCAATCTGGGCGGCGTCATTGATCCCTGTCTTCTCGGTTGTCTAGGCTATCTGACCATGTTTTGGAGAGAGTGGTGAGCAGGCTTTTAAAGTCACAGGCCTTGGCAAAAATGCTATCCAGCCCCCCTCGCCAGGGTTCGGCTCTACCTGTTTCCCCAATAGTTCCTCCTTCGACTCATCCCTTGAGTTCGGAGCCGGAGCATGCTGTGGCTGGAACCGTGGGTCCGTCAGCACTGATACCTCCCCTTTCGGTGTCTTTGTTGGCTCCGATCTCTTCCATGGTGCTGTCCTTGGAGGGATCTGGGCGTCGGGACTCCCTTGTCTGCTCCGAGGGGGCGAGTGGCATCGGACCCTTGTCCAACCCCGTTCTCCCTCTCGGAGCTTCGGCACAGGTGAGTTCGGCTCCTACATCCGCTTCAGAGCGGTCTCTCTGTGCCAGGAAGGATTCCGGTCTCTTCGGAGCCTTCCGTGGCATCGGGAAGGGGTGCCTTCGAGGTCATGAGGAGTGTGCTGGCATCTGAGTCAGCCTCACGGTTGCCCTCATTGGCTCCTCCCCCCATGGTGCCTGCTTCTACCTCTGCCCCTCCTCCAGACCTCAAGCGTTGGGAAGAAGCGCTCAAGGGCACCCCATTGGGTGTATCTTTCTCTTCAGAGGCCTCCCCTGTTCATTCAGAGGAGCCCCCTCAAAAGAGGAAATGCAAGAGGAAGCATGTTTACTCCCCTGAGTCACTTCAGATACTAACTTGGAGGAGTCTGAAGGGTCCCTGAGATCCCCCTATGAGGATGTCTCCTTCTCAGACATCCTTGAAATCCTTAGGCAGAGGGGGAACTGGACTACCCTTAACCAAGAAAGAAGGCGAGAAGAAGAACATGGAACATTTATGGTAGGTACATAACTCCTTCTTATTCTATTTAAACAGGATCAAATCTCTAAGAAAGTCTGAGCAACTACAGGTAGCATTTGCTGCAGGGTCAGAGGGGAAGGCTATATCAAAGCAGACTATTTCAAAGTGGATAAGCCACTGCATTCGTTTCTGCTACTTGCACCATGGTAAGCCTGTGCCCAAGGGATCAGGGCACATTCCACCAGTGCTGCCTCTACCTCTGCAGCTTTTCTCAGAGGGGTTCCAACCAAAGACATTCTAGAGGCTGCTACTTGGAGCTCTGTTCATACCTTCACAAAGCATTATCATTTGCCTCTCTTCTCCAAATCCAGGGCAGGCTTTGCCACTGCAGTTCTGCAGGGCCTATAGTTGCCCCTAATGCTGTTTAGTTTCATCCTCCCATCCATAGCTTTGGGATTCTACCCAAATGTAATGACTGCAACAGTGAAACACTAAGAACATAGTACATTTGTACACTTACCATAAATGTTGATGTTAGTGTATTCACTGTTGCAGTCTGGGTTACCCACCCACCTTCCCCCTTTTCTATACCATTTCTTTCCTTCACTATATACTAAAGCCTTTGTGGTGTATTTGCTTTTAGATGAAGGTAAAGTTTGTTGTTAAAAGTGCATTTTCATATATTTCTGTTTGATTTTGCTCCCCATTTGGGGGGCACCTGACATCTGGGGCAAGAAAAACTGAATAAAATGGTGTCTGCTACATGTTTTATACCCATGACAACCTGATGTCATGGAAGAGGAGACTGCAACTGACGCAGGACCCAAGACTTTATTCAGGCTAACTAAGGGCAACCTGCCAGCAGATTACCCAAATGTAATGACTGAAACAGTGAATTCACTCAACATCTACATTTATGCTAAGTGTACACAACTGTACTTTT
Organism: Protopterus annectens; assembly: GCF_019279795.1. Classification (NCBI taxonomy): domain Eukaryota; kingdom Metazoa; phylum Chordata; order Ceratodontiformes; family Protopteridae; genus Protopterus; species Protopterus annectens. The sequence goes on from NC_056743.1 coordinate 702,939,433, forward strand.
CAGGGAAGAGGTTCCTACTCCAGTTGTGGAATGCCATCCTGAGTCTGGGCCTTCTCAGGTTTCTAGGACTGATATCGCCTTAAAAAAGAAACGGAAAACTCGTCATGTATGTTCTGCTCTTAGGGATCCACAAAGTGAGTGGCAGGCCTTTACTCAGGAGTTTGCTTTACTGTTGTTGAGGCATTCTCAAGGGGTTTCAGTTCCTACTACTCCTCCTTGGTCCTCCTCTTCCCCTAAAAGGCCCAGAGGATTGCATTCTTCTGAGGTGGATTCCGATGATGCTTCCCTTGCTTATTCTACTCAAATTCCTTCTCCTTTAAACTATGGGTCTGGGGGAATTCTCATGCTCTAAATAATCCGACTGAGGAAATTTCCTTTGGGGACACTTATCTCTAGGATGATAGAATTTAAGTGGGATTGTGGCCAGGTTTTGGGTATCCATAAGAGGTATTGTGAATTGCTGCAGATGGAATCTCCTAAACCTGTGGTCATTCCTCATGTCACACCTGCTTTATTGGATGTTTTTTTCCACTGCCTCTAAAGTGCCGGATTCTCTGCCCCCTGTTCCCATGAAGTCTGAAAGGTTTTATAGGGTGCCTGAGGATTTTTCCTTTGTTTTAAATGTCCTGCTGCTGACCCCTCTGTGGTATCTGTAGACTGTGATAACCCATCCCAATTGCTTCCTTCGTCCACGTTGCTGCCTTCTGACAAGGCAAGTAGAACCATGGATAGGCTGGGTAAGAATGTTTATACTTCGGCCACCCTAGCTTTTAGGGCCATTAATTATCGGACCCATATCTCTAGGTATGTCTTGGCTCTTCTTTCTCAGGCTTGTCAGATTCTTTCTGATCTTCCAGACACTGAAAGTAAATCTTCTGCTCTCTTTGCATGGGAATTCCTCTCTGGTAGTTGGTCATTCTATCAAATGTAGTTCTGATGCAGCAGGTGCCTCTTCTAGGGCTGCTACTTCTGGTTCTGTTCTGAGGAGATATTCATGGCTTCATCTTCAACCATTGCTCGATGATATTAAGGCTAAGTTGATGGATGCTCCTCTGGATAATTCTCTTTTGTTTGAATCAGCTGCTGGTTTGTCTCTTCAGGAAAAAAGGAAGGCTTTACAGGCTTAAGCGTGTTTTTGTTGCTCCTCTGTCTAAATTTCAGCGATACTGCCCTTCTAAGCCAGCCTTTGTTCGTAGGCAGTCTCCCTCCTCCTAAAGGTAAAAAGGGTAGTAAACTGATTCCTGCTAAGGCCATTCAAACAGTAGGGATTCTTGAGCCTCCTTTTCCTGACAAACCAGGTGCTGTCTTGACTATCTGTCCATTCCCAGCCGTATTCCTCTTTCTCTCCACCTTTCTCTTCTTGTATGGCTCTGAATCAACCAGGATTCTTTGGTTTTGTCAAACGTTTGGCAAGGGTACTTCATGGTCCTTTTTATAGGCATTCCTAAGTCTCCTGTGGAGAAACTTCCTTTTTTCTCCAGAGGTTCTTCGAGACCTGTTGTCTGAGTACTATTCCAGAGGTGCTTGTGTTCCAAAGGGGGAAAGGGTTTTATTCAAGAATGTTTGTTTTTAGTGCCCAGAAAAGAAGGTACTTGGAGACCTGTTCCATCTAAACACCTTTCTGAAGGTGCATTCCTTTCGGATGCTGTCCCTTAAATCCCTTTTTCCTCTCTTGCTCCCTGAGGCCTTTCTGATGTCTCTGGACCTCAAGGATGCTTGTCTCCATATTTCGATCCATTCTCTTTTCAGTAGTTTTTTGCATTTCTCTGCTTCCTGGCATTTTCTGATTTTCTTAGTGTTTCACTGTTGAATACCAGAGACTTGTTTTTTCTGCGTTGGTTGCTGTCGCTTCAGGACTGACGTCGGGTCATAGCAAACGCCATTACATCAGTCTTTCTTGCCGAGGAGCCCGAAGCAGAACCAGTTCACACGAGTGCTGGTCGGCCGCTACCGGAGTTTCTTCTTCCAAATTGAAGCTGAAGACTTCCAAAGCTAAGTATCCCATTGGGGATCCTTTTTTCTTGCTCGAACTGATGTCAAAAAGTTAACATTTGTCTCACCTGTACTGCGTCACTTGCCTAGGCCAGACCACAATGTCCCTCGCTGTCGCTTTTGTTCCAACGCCAGAACTGTATGTTGTTGGGCCCTTATTGTAGCTTGATATTTTCGCTCTCAGTCCTCTCTATGGCTTCGGTAAGCCATCCAACAGCAGATCTTCCCAAAAAACGTAAGGATAAAGACAGAGACCGCACATGGCCAAACCTACAGACTAAGCTTCCGTTAAGCTAGTTGTCAGTTCTTCGGTCCTCAGTGAGGTGCTTTCTCAGCCCCTGATGCCCGCTTCTGTGGATTCACAGGCCGCTACCGAGACCCTTTCAGAGTCTGGTATGCCGCAATCCTCTTCTTCGTCTAAGGATCCTGGGGTTGTCTCTACCTTGGATGGATCCAGAGCTGCTGAGCAGGCACTGGCTTCCAAGGAAGTACTTTGCACTACCGATTCTCGATGCAAACCTACTACTACTTTCGCATCTACCGTTTTTTTTCGAAAATAGAGTTTCTAGGGCCCAGGGTACGAACCACGACAAAGAAACTGACAGTCTCAGACACCTGCTTTCTTGCCTCAGTCTCAAATGCTTAAAAAAAGCTAAATCTATGCAGACTGTTAAGGATTTTCTATAGGTACAGCCACCCAGGTTCAGTAGGCATTGCTCCTCTAAGCACTGGTCCTTTCCTGCTCCCTCCAGGTCAGTTCAGCCCAGACCCTGGGGAAGCAGACAGACCCCCCCCCCCCCAACAGCAGTCACAGGGAATGCAGAGATCAAAGCAATGGAGTTCCTCCACTTCTAAACCCGGGAGTACAAAGCCACCCCCCCATGGTAAGAACTCACAATGACTCTACACTTCCACCCTCTCTCTGTGGCCATCTGCACTTGCCCCTAGCAGGAAAACTCTCTCCTTCCATGCAAGCACCTGGGCCACCATTGCCAACGACTGCTGGGTCCTTGTCCCAGGAATACAAATTTTCTTTCCACACGCTCCCAACCCCAAAAGGGTTCCCAGATCTTCCTTCTAACCAGTGGGCAGAGGCAAAAAAGCAAGTCCTTTCCCTGCTCTCTGAGGGGAATAGAGCACATTCCTGCAGAACAGGCCATGGTTTCTACTCCAGACTTTTCATGGTACCCAGAAAAGAGGGCACCTGGCACCCCATCCTTTATCTATCCATTCTAAACACCTTCCTGGTGATACCAAGATTCAAAGTGCTCACCCTCCAGCAACTACTGCCTATACTCTCCAAGAATGCTTGGCTAGTCACCCTAGACCTAAAAGAGGCCTACCTCCACATCCCAATCTGGGAATCCTGTAGGAAATACCCATGTTTCAGGGCAGGATCTCTGCACTTTCAGTTCTCTCAGCTTCCGTTTGGCTTATCTCCTTTTCATCAAATGTCTGGCTCCCCCACATTGCTTTTTGCAGAAATATACAAATTTACCCATACTTGGACGACTGCCTGATTCGGGCAGACAGGAAAAGCTGCTCAGGCACCTGGCCTTTTGTAAAGTTCCTACTAACCTCCCTAGGATACACTATCAACTAAAAGAAATCCAAACTAGTGCCCACCCAAAAGATTATATTCTTGGGAGCAAGTCTGGACACTGCATCCCAGATGGCATTCTTTACACCAGAACAGCAAACTTACCTGATAACCTACTTCTCTCAACTAGCCACCTGAACACGGTTATCTGCAAGGAAAATCCTGCAAGCTTTGGGGTTCATGGCATCTTGCATTCTGCTTATTCCATATGCCAGACTGCATAGGACGCAACTTCAGTGGTACCTAAAAAGCATTTGGTGTTAACACTCTCTCAAGACCTGGAAACACTTAAACGAATGATACCTTGCCTAAGGGGAAATTTTCTTTGGTGGGCAGCAGCATGCTCCTCGCAACAAGGGACTTTTTCTCCCTGCCCAGACCCTCGCCACAGACTCATCAGACTATACCTGGGGTGCACACCTGGATGACAGGTGCATATAGGGCCAATGGAGCCCACAGCAAATACATCTGCACATCAACCAAAAAGAGATGTTAGCTGTCCAGCACACATTGACAGCTTTCAGGCCCCTTCTCCCCAGGGGCTCTCCTGATCAAAACGGACAATACCACTGTGATGTGGTATATCGACATGCAAGGAGGAACTCGCTGCTACCCTCTATGCAGGCTCGCCGTGACCCTTTGGCACACAGCCTTAGCCATGCAACTACACCTGTTAGCACAATTCCTGTCAGGCTCTCTAAACTCTCTGGCAGGCAACTTGAGCAGAAATCTTCTGGACCCACATGAGTGGCAGCTAGACCAAAGAACCTTCACCCTATTAACTCAGAAGTGGGCTACCCAGAAGGTCGACCTCTTTGCTTCCCACTCCAGCCATCAGCTCAGCAGCTTCTGCACCCGGGAGTCTCACTGCAGGTCCTGGAAAGTGGGTGCCCTGTCCTTCCCCTGGGTCCACCTTTCGGTCTATGCATTTCCCCCACTACCTCTCATTACCAGTGTACTGCTCAAAATAAGGGAGGAAAAACCAAGGACCACTGATTGCTTCAGACTAGCCTCGCCAGCACTGGTACTCACTGCTGCACAACCTTCCCCCACTGCCACCATGACATCTCCCTCGGACCCCAACCCTCCTGACCCAGAGGGAAGGAGAATTCATGCATCCCCAATTGCAGACCCTCTATTTGGCAGCCTGGCCTATTCCTTAACCACTGATCAAGTTGCCAATCTCAGTAAACAGGTTCTAGATGTTGTATGTGAGGCTAGACACTCTTGCACTAGAAAGTCTTGTGCTGGCAAATGGAAAAGGTTTTGCACCTGGATTCAGGCTAAGGGAGGCGATTGTAGCACAGCCCTCCCTACCTCTCATCCTGGATTACCTAGCTGACCTTCACAGTGGTCTTTCTTTCCCTCTATTAAAATTCATACCTCTGCTATCTACTAATTTCAGCACTGAGCACCCTCTTTTCTCGCATCCTGTCATTAAACCGTTCCTAAGAGGAGCTAGCAACTTGGCCACCCAGAAGAGCACCAACCCCAGCTTGGGACCTATGTTTTGTGTTGGAAAAGCTCACCCTGCCCCCTCTTTGAACCAGCATCTTCAACAGTTTTTCTCTCCTGGAAGACCGCCTTCTGACCATCACTTCAGCCAGAAGAGTATCAGAGCTGCATGCACTCATGGCTGTAGAGCCCTTAATCATCTTCAATGCTGGCAGGGTGTCCCTTAGGACTAACACATCCTTCATGCCCAAAGTGGTGTCCAGTGTGGCTCTCAACCAATCCATTCATCTGCCCACCTTTTTCCCTAATCCACAGAACAAGGAGGAAAGGATCCAACACGCTCTCTCTAGATGTGCACTGACAGCTCCGATTCTATGTAGACAGGACTAAATCCTTCAGAAAGTCTGATCGGTTGCTAGTTAGTTTTGCTGCAGGTACAGAGGGCAACGCCATCTCCAGATGGAAAGCACACTGCATCCATTTCTGCTACAAACATGGAAATCCCCCCCCAAGGCAGTCAGGACTCACTCCACCAGAGCAGCCTCTACCTGTGCAGCTTTTCTCAGAGGAGTCCCCACTAGGGATATTCTGGAGGCTGCCACCTAAACATCTGTTCGTACCTTCACCAAGCATTGCCACCTGCCTATTTTCTAAAATCCCGGCAGGGTTTGCCTCTGCATTCTTGACAGGGCATCCTAGATGGCCCCTAGATGTTAATGTTTCACTGTTGCAGTAATCACACTTGGTTTATCTGCCTGCAGGTAGCCCTTAGTTGGCCCGTATACAAGAGTCTTAAGATTTCTGTCGGATGCTGTCGCCTCTTCCATGATGTCAGGTTGTCAGGGGTATAAAACATGCAGCTGACGCCATTTAAATCAGCTTTTATGGCCGTGCGGGAGCCCAAAACAGAAGCAGTTTGCAAGTGCCGGTTGGCTACCTGAAACTTTCATTTTTCGAGTTTCAAACCTGAAGTCTTGTAAAGCTGAATACCCCTTTTTTCTTGCTCTAACCAATGTCAGAAAACGTTAACGATTGTCTTGCATTTGGAAAGCAAATACCTCTCAGAGATTTTCATTCTTACGGCATCACCTGTTTAGGCACAGACCACAACATTCCTCCCTGTTGGTTTTGTGCCTTGTTCAACATCCGAACTGTGTCGGGCTATCTTTGTTGCTGATTTTTTTTGCACTTGTTCTCTGTATTCCAGAATGGCTTCGATGAGCCATCTGACTACCGATCCTCCAAAAAAAGTAAAGATAAAGACAGACTGCATAGGTCCAAAACTGCAGACGATGCTTCCGTTAAGCTGGTCGCCAGAACGACGGTACTCGGTGAGATGATTTCGCAGGCCTCTACTGAGACCCATTTGGAGTCTGGTATGCCCGAGATGCTTAGACTGTGGAACCTGCAGATGTCTATACCTTGGATGGGTCCAGAGCCGCTGTGCAGGCACCGGCTTCTGAGGGTGTATTCAGGCCTTCCGATGTTCGTAATAGACTAGTTTTGTTTTTGACTAAAACTACAGAATTTCTCAGGCCCAGATTTCGCACTACACCTAGGAAACCAATGACCAAAGCACATTCTCAAGCTCCCATGCCTCAGAAACAAATGCTTAGAATGGCTGAAGACTTCATTGCTTTAATTAGGGGAAGCCAGCCTTCCCCCACAAATAATTGATTTTCCTTCTGATTCTACAGACCACGAGTCCGATGACAGACCCCTCTGATTATCAGGCCATACCCTTATCCACCTATGAGGATTCAGATGCAGAGGATTCCATTCCCTCTGCCTCCCCGCCAGAGGACTTTTCTTTTGGTGAAACCTTGCATATCCTAAGAGAGCTTGGAATGCCAGGACTACCCTCTGTCAAAAAAGAGACTGGGAATTTTTAGACTTACCTCAGCACAGGCCTCTGGCTATACCCACTGTTCTGGATATTGTAGATGAGGTCTTAATGGAAGCAAGTCTTGCCTCTTGATACTTTACCTCCAGCTCCTAGAAAGCCTGACTGGTACTACAGAGTACCGGACTCTCTCAAATTCCTATTTAAAAATCCTACTGCGGATCCAGAGACCATTTCCCAGGGACCTAAAGGTATTAAGGCTACTACAACCAAAAACCCTACCCCCTCGGACAGGGATTCTAAGGCTTTAGACAGATGGGGTAAGAAGGTATATACCTCCGCTATGCTTGCCATCAGAGCTTTAAATTGCCAGTTTCACATGTTTAAGTACCAGCAGCATATTATGGAACTAATTAAACAAAACATGTTGATTTTTGATTGTGCAGAAAATAAAGATTTACAAGAGTTGATGCATTCTGCTAACCAAATTGGTAAACGTACCTTGCAGTGTGGTTTTGATGCCTTAAAAGCATCTTGCAGGGCTGCTGTCACTGGGTCTGTTCTGAGAAGGCATGCTTGTCTGAAGGAACAAATCTTGCCAGACCATGTCGAAGCAAAATTACTAATGTTCCATTTAAATCAAGAATGTTGGGCACAAAAACGGACGTTCTTAAAAAGATGGAGGAAAAAGCTAAATCTATGCAAACTGTTAAAGATTTCTTGTAGGTACAGCCACCTAGTTTCAGTAGGCATTGGCCTTCGAAGAACTGGTCCATCTTCTTCGTGTTTAACTGTTAGTCATTACATTTGGGTTGTTTGCTTTCAGGTAGCCCTCAGTTGGCCTGATTAATGAAGTCTTAGGTCCTGTGTTGGTTGCTGTCTTTTCTTCCATGACGTCAGGTCGTTAGCGGTATAAAACACACAGCCGATGCCATTACATCGGTCTTTCTTGCCGTGCAGTGCCCGAAGCAGAAGCAGTTTGCAAGTGCCGGTCGGCCAACTCCTGAAATTTTTGTTTTCGAGTTTCAGAGCAGAAGTCTTAAACTAAAGATAAGTACCCGTTGGGGAAACTTTTTTTTTTTTTTTTTTGCTCCGTTCTGATGTCAGTAAAAGTTAATAATTGCATTACTTGTGGAAAGCAAATACCTAGAGATTTTCATTCGTACTGTATTCCTTGCCTAGGCCCTGACCACGACATACCTTGCTGTCGGTTTTGTGCTTCATTTAATCAGTGCACTGTCCGTCGTCTATATATTTTGCTTCTAAATATTTCGGTTCTCTGTTTAATTATCCAGAAATGTCGGTTAGCTATCCGAATACCGGGATTCTGAAAAAAACACAAAGAATAAGACAGAGACAGGCCGCCGAGGTCCAAAACTGTCAGCGATGCTTTTCCTAAGCCAGTCGCCAGTTCGCTGGTACTCGAGGTGCATTCGCAGCCCCTGATACCTGCTACTTCTGATTCGCAGGCCTCTACTGAGACTCATTCGGAGTCCGATATGCCACGAGATGCTTCAACTATGGAACCCGCGGATGTCTCTACCTTGGATGGGTCATGAGCCACTGGCTTCTGGGGGTGTATTTAACCCTCGGGCTTGCATATTAAACAGACGCTGCCTTCTTAGGCCTAAATCTCGAACCATGCCTAAAAAAACAACTCCCAGGCCACATGCTCAGGCCTCTGCCTAAAAAACAAATGATAATAATGGCTGAAAGATCTAATAACTAATCGAGGGTAGCCAACCCCCCCCCCTTTCTAAGAGGCCTAGGACTGAAGTGATTTATGAAGCTTCTGACCAGGATTCTTTTTTCTGATTCTTCTGATGATCTGTATTTGCCCTTATCTACTTATGAGGATTCTGATGCAGAGGACTCCATTTCCTCTGCTTCCCCTCCAGAGGATTTTTCTTTTGGGGAAACCTTACATGCTCCAAGGGAGCATTTCCATTGGGATCTAAACACCTTTCTGGAGATTCCAAAATTCAAGATGCTGACTGTCAGCAATTACTTCCTATGGTAGGCAAAGATGCCTGGTTGGCAACACTATATTTAAAAGAAGCATACCTGCACATCCCAATCAGGGAATCTTGCAGAAGATACCTATGCTTCAAAGAAGGCTGCGCGCACTATCCGTTCTCTGCCCTGCCCTTTGGCTTATCTACTGCAGTTTATTGCATTTTGCAGGCAGAAATATTCAGATATACCCATACCTGGACGATTGTCAAGATACCTATGCTTCAAAGAAGGCTGCGCGCACTATCAGTTCTCTGCCCTGCCCTTTGGCTTATCTACTGCAGTTTATTGCATTTTGCAGGCAGAAATATTCAGATATACCCATACCTGGACGATTGTCTAGTTCAGGCAGAAAGCCGGGACATACTTTTGAATCATCTGGTCTTTGTACAAAGGGTTCTAACTTGTTTGAGGTACACCATAAATGAAAAGAAATCACACCTGGTACCCTGCCAACAAATGATATTCCTGGGAACAAGCTTGAATACAACTTCCCAGGTGGCCTACCTCACGCCAGAGAAACAAATCCATTTGACAACCTACTTCAAGTGGCCACAAAAGACCCTGCTATCTGCAAGACAAATACTGCAAGCCTTGGGGTTCATGGCCCCCCTGCATTCTTCTAATTCCATATGCAAGACTGCATCTGAGGAAACTACAGTGGTATCTTAAAAAGCCTATGGTGTCAACATTCTCAGGATATAGAAGCAATGATTCTCTTCATACCTTGCCTACGCCTAGAGTTCCTTTGGTTGGCAGCTGCCTTTCACCAAAACAAGGGATTACCTTTCACACTACCCCCTGCCATCCAAACCCTAACAACAGACTCATCAGACTGTGCATGGGGGGGCTCACCTGGCAGGGAAGTGCATTCAGGGCAAATGGAACCAAAGTCAAATGCACCTGCATATCAATCAAAAAGAAATGTTAGCTGTACATAATGCTCTGACAGCCTTCAAGGACCACATTCTTCCAGGACAACTAATGGTAAAGACTGACAAAACCACTGTTATGTGATACATAAGCAGGGGGGCACACATTCTTACCTCCTCTGCAGACTAGCCATGTCATTGTGGAACACAGCCTTCAGCTACCAGGTGCACCTACAAGCTCAATTCCTGTAAGGAAAGTTAAATAACACTGGTAAACGGACTAAGCAGAAACCTTATTGGACCCACACGAATGGAAACTGGAACCAAGGATTTTCAACATATTGACAAGCAAATGGGGGAGCCCAGATATAGACCTGTTTGCCTCTCCCCAGATCTGCCAATTGGACAAATTTTGCATGAGGACTACCCACAAACAAGCCTGGAAAGTGGATGCTTTGTCCTTCTGCTGGATAAACCTGTCAGTGTATGCCCCCCCGCTCTCCAAAAGTACTACTAAAAATCAAACTGGACAAATCAAGGATGATTTTGATTGCTCCAGACTGGCCGCGCCAACATTGGTACCCCCTTCTGCGCAGTGTGTCATGGTTGTCACCCATGGCACCTGCCTCAAGACTCCTTCCCTGTTCCAACAGGAGAACCAGATTCTGCACCCTCCGCTTCTAATTCTGAACTTTTCAGCCTGGCTAATTACACGCTGTCCTTTACCATCCCTCAGTAAACCTGTGATGGATATCATTTTAGAGGCAAGGAGGCCTAGCACTAGAAAATCTTATGCTGGAAAATGGAAGATTCTGTGCCTGGAACCAATCTCAAGGGATGAGCACAGCAGAGTCCAATTTACCTCAGATTTTACAATACTTAACAGAGATGCTTCACAAGGGCCTGTTTTTTTTCCTCCATTAAAATCCACGCCTCACCCATTTTAGCTCATTATAACACAGAACCCCTCCCTCTTCTCTCATCCACTGCTCAAGCACTTCCTCAGAGGGGCCAAAAATGTAAGACCACCCAGGAGAGCTCCCAATTCCAGCCTGGGACCTTAACTTTGTTTTGGAAAAACTCACTCTACCTCCTTTCGAACCATTTGCTACTGCAGACCTAAAATGTCTTTCTTGGAAAACGGCTTTCCTTTTAGCAATCACTTCAGCTAGAAGGATATCTGAATTGCATGCACTTATGGCAGTGGAGCCTTTCATCATCTTTCATGTGGACAGTGTCCCTCAGAACCAATCCATCCTTCATGCCCAAGGTGGTATCCAGTGTGGCTCTTAATCAGTCCATTCATTTTCCAACCTTCTTTCCCAATCCACAGAATAAAGGAGAACGGATATTGCATTCCTTAGATGTGCACAGACAACTCTGATTGTACTTGGACAGGACTAAACCTCAAAGGAAATCTGAATAACTGCTGGTAGCATTTGCTGCAGGGGCAGAGGGGAAGGCTATTTCAAAGCAAACCATTTCTAAATGGATAGGCCATTGCATTAATTTCTGCTATAAGCACTATGGAAATCTTTCCCCCTGGGGATCGGATCTCACTCCACCAGGGCTGTATCTATCTCTACAGTCTTTCTCAGAGGCGTTCCTACCAGGACATCCTAGAAGCTGCTACCTGGAGTTCTGTACATACTTTCACCAAGCATTACCATTTGCCAATTTTCTGTAAATCCAAAGCTGGCTTTGCCATTGCAGTCTTGCAGGGCCTTATAGCTGGTCCTAATGCTATCTAAATTCCTCCTCCTAACCGCAGCTTTGGGAATCTACCCAAATGTAATGACTGCAACAATGAAACACGAAGAACATGGTACAGTTGTGTACACTTAGCTTAAATGTAGATGTTAGTGTATTCACTGTTGCAGTCCTCACACTTGGGTTATCTGCCTTCAGGAAGCCCTCAGTCTGCCTGAATACCAGAGTCTTGGGATTCACTGTTTCAGTCCTGGTTACCCTCCATCCAGCCCCCTAACTTCTTTTGGCGATACCTCTACTTTCCATTACTTTGCAAAAAAGCCTTTTTGGCGTATTTGCTTTTTTGTTGGAGGTATTTCGTTGTATGTTTATATCTAATTGCTCCCCATTAGGGGCAAGAAAAACTGATGTAATGGCATCGACTGCATGTTTTATACTCATGACGACCTACAACCTGATGGCATAGAAGAAGGGACAGCAACCGATGCAGGACCCAAGACTTTGTTAATCAGGCCAACTGAGGGCAGCCTGCCAGCAGATGACCCAAATGTAATGACTGCAACAGTGAATACACTCTAACATCTACATTTATGGTACATGTACACAACTGTACTTTTCCAGTCCTGCCCAGGCCTTCAGTCCAAACCCAGGGGCAACAGACCACAAAGATTACAGTCTTATGGTATTCAGAGATCTAAACAATTTAGTGCTCCCACCTCAAAAACAGGGAGTGGTAAGCCACTCTCTTGTGGAAAAAGTTCACAATGACTTCTGCCTCCTTCCCAGCCATGTCCAAGTACTTGCACCCCAGGAGGAAAACTTGTCCTGCATGCAAAACAAATGTGTATACATTACCCAGGACCATTGGAGCTTAAACAGTGTATCACAGGGATACAGATTCCACATCCATTCACTGCCAACCCCAAATGGATTGCCAGACCTTCCCCCAAAGCAGTGGGCAGAGGCCCAAAAGCAAGTACTTTCTCTTCTCAGTATCAGTGCTATTCAGCCTGTTCCAACAGAGCAAAGGGTACTCCAGATTGTTTCTGGTGCCCAGAAAAGAAAATTCCTGGCACCCTATCATGGATCTGTCAACTCTCAACACCTTCCCAGTGGTACCAAAGTTCAAAATGCTTACACTCCAACAGTTGCCTATGCTAGCCAAGGACTCCTGGCTGGTCACCCTAGACTTAAAAGAAGCTTAGCTGCACATCCCCATGAGGCAATCTTGCAGGAAATATGTACGTTTCGGGGCAGGCTGTATGCACTGTCAGTTCTCTGCACTTCCCTTTGGCTTATCTACTGTGCCCAGGGTATTCACAAAGTGTTTGGCTCCAGCCATTGCATACTGCAGGCAGAGAAACATCCACATTTACTCATACTTGGATGATTGCCTGATTCAGGTGGACAGTCAGGAATTGCTACTTCAGCACCTGACATTTGTAGAGAGACTCCTAACTTTTCTGGGGTATACCATCAAAAAAAAGGCATCACATCTGGTACCCAGCCAAGAAATTGTATTCCTGAGAGCAAGCTTGAACATAACTTCCCAGATGGCATTTCTCACTCCAGAAAAGCAGGTTTGACAAATTACTTCAAACTACTGTCCACCCAAACCCAGCTATCTGCAAGAAAAATACTCCATGCCATAGGGTTCATGGCCTCATGCAGTCTCCTAATTCCATATGCAAGACTGCATATGAGGAAACTTTTAATGTATTAAAAAAGTCTCTGGTGTCAACATTCTCAGGACCTGTAAAGTGTTCTGTTCATTCCTTACCTTAGGACAGAGTTCCTTTGGCAGAGGCCTGCAACCACAACAAGGGACTCCCTTTTACCCCCAGCCACCCAAACCCTGATGAGACTCATCAGACTATGCATGGTGGGCTCACATGGCAGGACAATGCATTTAAGGCAAATGGAGCCCAGCACAAATGCACCTGCATATCAATCAAAAAGAAATGTTAGCTGTACAGAATGCTGTGACAGGCTTCCAATACCTTATCCTTCCAGAACAACTCTTGACAGACACCAGCACAGTCATGTGGTACATAAACTAGCAGGGGTGTTCATTCCTACCCACACTGCAGGTTAACCATGGCTCTGTGGAACACAGCCTTGAGCAACCAAGTGCACCTTCAAGCTCAATTCCTGCCAGGCAAACAAAATTCACCGGCAGACAACTTAAGCAAAAATCTACTGGACCCGCACAATTGGAAACTGGAACCCAATTCATTCAAGCTTTTAGTCCACCGGTGGGGTACACCAGAGGTGGACCTCTGCTTCCCCCCAGAACCATCAATTGAGCTAAATGTGCAGTAGAGCTCCCCACAGCCAAGTATGGAAAGTGGATGCCTTATCCTTTACATGGGAAAACCTCTCAATCTATGCCTTTTCCCCTCTGCCCCTCCTCTCAAATGTACTACTCAAGATCAAACGGGACAGGCCAAGAACAATCCTTATTGCACCAGACTGGCCACGCCAGCACTGGTACCCACTTTTATGCAGTCTTACAACAGTGCCACCCTGCCACCTGTATCAGACCCCCCTCTCTGCTGTCCCAGCAGGAGGGCCAGATTTTGCATCATCAGCTGCAAACACTGAACCTAGAAGCCTGGCTTATTCCCGGAATAAATCACCAGCAACCCTCAGCAAACAGGTGCTGGATGTCATCCTTAATGCCAGGAGGCGTAGTACTAGGAAATCCTATTCAGAAAAGATACTGTTCTTGGAGCCAGTCTCAGGGAAAGGACACAGCCGTGCCCACCTTACCTCAAATCCTAGATTATCTAGCAGAGCTGCTCCAAAAAGGCCTAGCCTTCTCATCCATTAAGATTCATGCATCTGCCATATCTGCTCATTGCAATACCGAGCCACCCCTCTTCTCTCATCTTCTGGTCGAACAGTTCCTGAGAGGAGCTAAGAATCTAAGACCCCCGAGGAGAGCTCCCACTCCTGCCTGGGACCTTAACTTGTATTAGAAAAACTCACGCTTCCCCCTTTTGAGCTGCTGCTACAGCAAAGTTAAAATTCCTCTCTTGGAAAACAGCCCTTCTTCTAGCCATCACTTCAGCACGAAGAGTGTAGTTACAGGTCCTTAAGGCTGTGGAACCCTTCATTATCTTCCTTGCGGACAGTGTTTCCCTCAGGACTAACCCATCATTTATGCCCAAGGTGGTATCCAGTGTGACTTTAGACCAATCCATCCATTTTGACAACCTTTTTTCCTAATCCTAAGAATAAAGAGGAAGGGATACAGATCTGACTAGCTGCTAGTCAGCTTTGCTGCAGGGCCAGAGGGCAAGGCCATTTCAAAGCAAACCATCTCTAAATGGATAGCACACTGCATCCATTTCTGCTACAAGCACCATGGGAAACCTACCCCACAGGGGATCAGAACCCATTCCACTAGGGCTACCTCCACCTCTACAGCATTTCTCAGGGGAATTCCCTAACAAGGACATCCTGGAAGCTGCAACCTGGAGTTCAGTACACACTTTCACAAAGCATTGCCTTTTACCTATCTTTTCTAAAGCCAGAGCTGGATTTGCCGCAGCAGTCTTAAAAGGCCTGCTAATATTTCTTGACTGCCTCCACCCTTCCTCAGTTTTGGGAATCAACCCAAGTGTGATGACTGCAACAGTGAAACACGAAGAACATAGTACAGTTGTGTACACTTACCATAAATGTAGATGATAGTGTATTTGCTGTTGTAGTCCTGGTTACCATCCCTCCAGCCCCCCGACTTTTCTGTACTTTCTACCTATCCTCTCTTTCTTTATGGCTATATCTCATGGCATTGGTATTTACTTTTTTTCTGGAGGTGATCCACACCATGTAATTGCTTCCTATTTTGGGGGGGCTCCTGACATCTGGGGCAAGAAAAACTGATGTAATGGCATCAGCTGCATGTTTTGTACCCCTGACGTCATGGAAGAGGTGACGGCATCAGACACAGAAATCCCAAGACTCTGGTATTCGGGCCTAGTGAGTACTACTTGCAGGCAGATAACCCAAGTGTGATGACTGCAACAGTGAATACACTCTAACATCTACATTTATGGTAAGTGTACACAACTGTACTTTTCCTTGATTGCCTCCACCCTTTTCTTCAGCTTTGGGAATCGACCCAAATGTGATGACTGCAACAGTGAAACACTAAGAACATAGTATAGTTGTGTACACTCTCCATAAATGAAGATGTTCCAGTGTATTCACTGTTGCAGTCCTGGCTTCCCTCCCTCCATCCCCCCTTCTTTCTTCTTTTTTCTTACAAGGGACATATTGGTATTTACTTTCTACTGGTGGGGTTCTTCCACCAGAACCTGGCTCCCACTTGGGCTCCTGACAGGGCAAGAAAAACTGATGTAATGGTATCTGCTGCCTTACTTTATACTACTGACGACCTTACGTCAGTCCTGAAGTGACAGCAACCAAGGCAGAAATACTAAACCTCTGGTATTCAGGCCGGCTGAGGATCACCTTGGCAGGGATAAACCCAAATGTGATGACTGCAACAGTGAATACAGTCTAACATCTACAAGTGTGCGCAACTGTACTTTCTCATTTGTATGAGTTGCCAAATGCTAGTTTGGCCTATTCTATTAAGGCCCACATAGCGCTTTCTGGTTGGCTGCCTTTAACTCCCCCGTTAGCTTCTAGATTTGAGATTAAGCAATTTCTTAAAGGCGTTCTTAATATTAGACCTCCCAGGAAGCCTGTTCCTTCTCCCTGGGATCTTAATTTCATTTTAGAAAAATTGAGAGACTGGCTCCTTTTGAGCCTGCTTTTTTAGCTTCCTTGCAACATTGTTCTTGGAAGACGGTTCTTTCGTTGGGTTTTACTTCTGCCAGACAGGTGTCTTGAGTTGCAAGCCCTTATGGCTTGTCCACTTTTTTGATATTTCATGAGGACAGGGTGCTACTTTCATACCCATGGTGGTTGAGTTTTCACTTAGACTGATTTGCCTACTTTTTTTTTCCCTCTCTGCACTCTGACAGCGAGAGGTTGCTGCATATCTTAGATGTGCACAGACAGCTCATTTTATTTGGATAAAACTAAAGCTATCAGTCTGACCAGTTATTTGTTTCCTTTCATCCTAGGTCTTTAGATTTGGCTGTTTCCAAGGAAACTTTTCCAAAGGCCTTTTGTTACACTTTGCATGGCGAGAGCCTTCCTCCTGTTGCTTAGATGCTAATTCTATTCTTGAAGCGGCTACCCGGACTTCATGCATACCTTTACCAAACATTACCAGTTGGTTTGTATCTCCAGTGCTAGGGCTGGTTTTGCTGCTGCCATTCTTCATGGCTTCTTTGAGGGCTCTGCTGCTCACTCTTCCCAAGTTTCTTGAGCTTTGGCACTCTCCCATCTGTAAAGTATACTGCAGCGGTGAATGTAGGGACATAGTACGGTTGTGTAAAATCTTACCGTAATGGTAGATGTTCTTGCCTTCACCGCTGCAGTATTCACTCCCTCCCTCCATCTCCTTGGTTTTCCTTGGACTGCTGTTCCTACTGAGGCAGTCACTTCTGAGGATGGTATGCTGGAACATCACCTTTATGCCCTACCCCACGCAAGGAGTGTGCAGGTGACGTTTAGTGTACCTTAAAGCAACAGTAAACTTTGGTAAACTCAACAGATGGTGGGCTTCATGGCAAGGAATCTCATTTGTAAGGAATACTGCAGTGGTGAAAGCTCACCTGTCGACCATCTCTGCCCCTGTTTACCTCTGTCCACCACTTATGTGTAGGTAATGAGGTAAAGTTTTTCTTCACAGGGGTTCTGCATCTTAGACCACCAAGGAAAGCATACAGCCCCGGGGATCACGTCGGTCGCCCTACTAGACAGTGGTCCAAGAAGTAAATAGTGTGGGAAGATAGCCAGGGAATTATGGCTAGGCTTGTATAGGCCCTAGGGCCGATAGTCTAGTACCAGCCTATGAACCTTCTACTGAAAAAAGCTTACTTCACCCCTTTTTGAATCTGCAGCATCATCGAATTTCAAATTCTGCATCCAGAAGAGTGTCGTCCTTGCTCTCAGTTCAGCTAGGAGAGTTCTGGAGCTTCAGGCAATCATGGCATTCATCCTTTTCTTTTCTTTCACAAGGACAGGGTGACCCTAAGGGCTATTTCTTAATTTATGCCCAAAGTAGTGAATGAGCTGTCTTGGTAACCAGAACATAGGCCTTCTATTCTTTGCCAAAGAATCTGAGGGGAAAAGGTTCCTATGTTCTCTAAATGTTAATACACAGCTAAGATTCTCCTTGGACAAATCTGAATCCATTCAAAAGTCTGAACAGTGTCTCATTTATGAACAGGACTGCCAGCCAGTGTCTAAGCAAACCATTGCAAGCTAGATCTGTTAAGGCCACCTGTTTATTCCCAGCATGGCAAGTCCTTGCCCTCATTCTAGCAAAGGAGTGGCATCTCCTGGAACCTTTTTATAAAAGGGTGGATACCAGGGCCATACTGGAAGCTGCCACACAGTACAAATTACAGGATTGATGCCTTTTCCTTCAGCTTTGGGAATTGCCCATTAGTTAAGAATACTGCAACAGTGATTGCAGTCAGGATATGGTACAGTCGTGTAAGAACTTAACAGTAGATGTCCTACTGATCACTGCAGTATTCTCCTTTTTTTTCTATTAACTCTGCCTAGTTTTCATTTATTCCTATCCTCTGTGACAGTACCCTAGAATAAGGGCTTCATTGCCCTTTCATGAGTAGCCCTTTCTAGCTTGCCACTTATCTCTGAAGTCTTTAGGCTGCTGATTTTGAGATGGTCTTGAAGAATTACACTTGTATGTCTGCCTAAATACACCTGTGTGTGCAAGCTGAAGAACCATGTCTGAAGTACAATCCCAGGAACATAAGTCTTTAGTACTCTGTGGTGGGGATCCACTAGTTAAGAGTACTGCAGCATTAATCATCTTCTGTTAAGTTCTTGCACAACTGTATTATTTTTTCCTGTGAGGAGCCTCCGTGGACACTCCAGTTGTCATACCTGGTCAAGTACATAACAGTGGGCAATGTACTCAGGTCGGCCTAACGAGGGCTGAGTGCAGTGGAACAGTGGCATAACTTCGCGGTCATACTTTGCTTATAAGTTATGCAGTGTAAAGTGATTTCCTTACTACAGTAGACGCGTGAAGGTCAAAGGTCATGTCGCTGTCTACGCACATTCCCATATGACCATTTAACTCCTTGAGGGTTTATTATTAATGTGTAACTTCAGGGGTGGTGGTGTTTCTGAAGGATATTGTGACACTTCAAGTTTTTGATTGTAATTGTACGCCACCAGTCCTTGCGCTGTTGGAGTCTGTGGTAATTAGATGCGATTGCTCCAAGTTCTAATACAACTGTGCTGTGCTTGCCATAGTTGTAGATGGTCAGACATATATTCATTGATGTAGCTCCTTTTCTCTACCACCATCCCTTGTAACCAAAGATGTTCTTTGTGTTTCATTGTTGCAGTCATCATATTTGGGGTTATCTTGCCAGGGGTAGCCCTCAGTTGGCCCGAATACCAGAGGCTTGGTATTTCTGCGTCAGTTGCTGTCATAATTCAGTTCATAATTGCCTTGCCTGTGGAAAACAAATTCCACACATTTTTAATGTCGCCTGTTTAGGCCCAGGCCACGGCGTACCTCGCTGCCAGCTTTGTGCAACGCCCGAACTATTCATTGTCAGGCCCTTATTGTAGCTAAATACTTTCGTTCTCTGTCTCCGTATTCCGAAATGGCTTCAGTAAGCCATCAGACTACCTATCTTCTGAAAAAACATAAGAATAAAGACAGACCACACTAGTCCAAAACTGCCGCCAGCGCTTCCGGTAAGCTAGATGCCAGTTCACCGGTACTCAGTGTGGCGCTTTTGCAGCCCCTGATGCCTGCTTCAATGGATTCACAAGACCCATTCGGAGTACGGTATGCCGCAAGACTCTTCTTTGATTACAGAACCTGCGGATGTCTCTACCTTGTATGGGTCCAGAGCCGCTGTGCAGGGTCCGGTTTCTGAAGAAATTCTTCGCACTACCAATATTTGAGAGACAACTGTATTCGTTTCTTCAGTTCTTTCTAAAACTGCCGGGTTTCTAAGGCCAAGAGTACAAGCTACTCCTAAAAAAATCAACAGTCCAAACTTGCGCGCCTGTTTCTGCCATTTTAAGCATCTGTGATTGTCAGGGAAGACATGGTCATGTTGATTAGGAGAAGTCAGCCTTCCCCTGCTAAAAGAAAGATACTTGTCCCCAGCAGCTTTATCTGACCAAGGGTCTGACTGTGGGGTTTCTGATTATGAATACCTGCACTTATCTGCCTTTAAGGATTCAGATGCAGAGGAATCCATTCCTTCTGCCTCCCCTCCAGAGGATTTTCTTTGGTAAACCCTACATAGCATTTCCATTGGGAATGCCAGGATTGTCCTCCATCCGAAAAGAGACACTGGGAATTTTTAGACTTACCACAGCACAGACCCCTAGCTATCCCTCCTGTTCTAGATGATGTGGATGATGTCTTTATGGAGTCCACGCTAACTCCTGATACTTTACCCCCTGCTCCCAGGAAACCTGACAAGCACTACAGAGTCCCTGACTCACACAATTTTCTTTTCAAACATCCTATGGCTGACCCACTCAGAGGCCATTTCCCAAGGACCTAAAGGAATAAAAGCAACTACAGCTAAGAACCTCACCCCCTCGGACAGGGATTCCCGAGCTTTAGACAGATGAGATATAAAAAAAAAAAAAAAAAAAAAGTATACACCTCTGCAGTTCTTCCATTAGAGCATTAAATTGTGAGTTCTACATGCTGGAAATACCAGCAACATACTGTAGAACTTCCTAAGCAAAAATACCAGCAACATACTATAAAACCCATTAGAGCATTAAATTGTCAGTTCTACATGCTGGAAATACCAGCAACATACTATAGAACTTCCTAAGCAAAAATACCAGCAACATACTGTAGAACTTCCTAAGCAAAAATTATCTACCTTCCCTGACTGTGCAGAAAATCAAGAATTACAGGAAGTTATGCATTCTGCAAGCCAAGTCAGCAGGTATACTCTGCAATGTGGGTTTGACACCCTAGAAGTATCTTGCAGGGCAGCAGTCACAAGTTCTGTGCTCAGAAGGCATGTCTGAATTATGGAGCAGACTTTGCCAGACCATGTCAAATCAAAAATATTGGACGTGCCTCTGAACCAAGGACAATCTGTTTGTCACCAAAGCAGAAGAGGTTTTAAAAAAGATGGAAGAAAAAACTAAGTCCATGCAGAAAGGCAAAGCTTTTTTGCAGGTGCAGCCTCCAAGATTCAGTAGACATTGCCCCTAAAACATTGGTCCTTTCCAGCCCCCTCAAGGCCAACTCAAACTAGACCTATTGGAAACGGACCACCCCCCCAAGACTACAGTCTTGGGGTATGCAGAGATGTAAGCAATGGAGTACCTCCACTTCTAAAACGGGGAGTGCTAAGCCACACCCTTCTGGAAAGAATTCACAATGACTTCAACTCCTCTCCTCACCTCTGTCCAACTGCCCGTGCCCCTAGGAGGAAAACTTGCCCACCATGTAAAAAAAACTGGACCTCCTGGACCTCCATCACCTACGATCGAGTCCTCAACATAGTATCCCAGGGGTACAAATGTTGTTTCCACATGCTGCCAACCCCAAAAGGGTTCCCAGACCTTCCTACAAACCAGTGGGCAGAGGCACAACACCAAGTTCAGTTCCTGCTCTCCATAAGGGCAATTCAGCCTGTTCCTGCAGAACAGATGGCCCAAGGTTTTTATTCCAGACTTTTCCTGGTACCCAGAAAAGAGGGCACTTTGCACCCAGTCTTGGATCTGTCCATTGTAAACACCTTCCTGGTGGTAACAAAATTCAAAATGCTCACCCTGCTGCAGCTTCTTATACTGTCCAACGATTCCTGGTTAGCCACTTTAGATCTAAAGGAAGCCTGTTTGCCCATCCCAATCGGGGACTCCTGCAGGAAATGTTTACGTTTCAGGGCAGGATCTATGCATTATGAGTTCTCTGCACATCCCTTTGGCTTATCCACTGTTCCCAGAGTTTTCGCAAAATGCCTGGCTCCACCTATTGCAGACAGAGAAATATTCAAATTTACTCCAACTTGGACGATTGCCTGATTCAGGCAGACAGTCAGGAAAACCTGTTGAAGCACCTGACATTTGTCAAGGACCTTCTAATCTCCCTGGGGTACATCAACTAAAAGAAATCCAAACTAGTCCCCAGTCAAAAAATTGTATTCCTGGGAGCAAGCTTGGACATAGTATCCAAGGTGGCATTCCTTACTCCAGAAAAACAAACCTATCTGACAGGCTTCTTCTCTCAAATGACCACCAGAACCCAGTACAACACCACAGTGATGTGGTGCATCAACAAGCAGGAGGGAGCCCACTCTGCAAGCTAGCAATGACCCTCTGGAACACTGCCTCAGCCATGCATATTCACCTGCAAGCTCAATTCCTGCCAGGCAAACAAAACTCTTGACAGACAACTTAAGAAATCTCCTAGAGCCACACGAGTGGCAATTAAACCACAACACCTTCAGCCTTGTGACCTAGGAGTGGGGTACCCCGAAGGTGGGCCTTTTTACCTTCCCCTACAACCACCAGCTCAGTAAATTCTGTACCTGGGAACCTCTGCACAAGGCCTGGAAAGTGGATGCACTTTCCTTCCAGTAGGCAAATCTATGCTTTTCCCCCTCTACCTCCTCTTAGAGTATTACTCCAGGTAAGGGAGGGAAGACCAAGGGCAGTCTTGATTGCCCCAGACTGGCCATGCCAACACTGGTACCCACTACTGCGCAGTTTGTCACCATTGCCTCCATGGCACCTCCCACAGATCACTACTCTGACTCAGCAGCAGGGACAGATATTTTTCGTGTTTCACTGTTGCAGTTGTTACATTTGGGTAATCTGCTGGCAGGTTGCCCTCAGTCGGCCTGATTAACAAAGTCTTGGGTCTTGCGTCGGTTGCTGTCCCTTCTTCCATGACGTCAGGGGTATAAAACATGCAGATAACGCCATTTTATCAGTCTTTCTTGCCACGCAGTGCCCGAAGCAGAAGCAATTTGCAAGTGCCAGTCGGTCGACTCCTGAAATTTTCATTTTCGAGTTTCAGAACCGAAGTCTTCAACTTAAAGCTAAGTACCCCTTCGGGGAAACTTTTTCTTGCTTCTTACTGATGTCTGTAAAAATTAATAATTGCATTACTTGTGGAAAGCAAATACCTCACAAAGATTTTCATTTGTACTGTATTCCTTGCCTAGGCCCTGACCCCGACGTACCTTGCTGTCAGTTTTGCGCTTTATTTAATCAGTACATTTTTGCCTTTAAATATTTTGGTTCTTGGTTTAATTTATCCAGAAGTGTCTGTTAGCATTCAGACTACCAGGATTCTGAAAAAACGCAAAGATAAAGACAGAGACAGGCCACCGAGGTCCAAAACTGCCAACAACGCTTCTCCTAAGCCAGTCGCCAGTTCGCCGGTATTCAGTGAAGCGCTTTAGCAGCCCCCGATACCAGCTACTTCTGATTCGCAGGCCTCTACTGAGACCCGTTCGGTGTCCGGTATGCCATGAGATGCATCAACTTTGGAACCTGTGGATGTCTCTACCTTGGATGGGTCTGGAGCCGCTGTGCAGGCACGAGCTTCCAAGGGTGTTTTCAGGCCTACAGACTTGCGTATTAAACAGACACTGCCTTCTTTAAGGCCTAAATCTCAATCCATGTCTAAAAAGACTACGCCTAGGCCGCATGCTCCGGCCCCTATGCCTAAAAAAAAAAATGATAAAAATGGCTGAAGATCCAATTACTCTTATCCGGGGTAGTCAACCACCCCCTTCTAAGAGGCCTAGGGCTGAGCTTGATTATGAATCTTCTATTCAGGATTCTGTTTCTTCTGATAATTTTAGATTTGTCCATACCTGCCTAGGAGGAATCTGATGCAGAGGATTCCATTCCTTCTTCCCCTCCCGAGGATTTCTCTTTTTTGGGGAAACTTTACATGCTTTAAGGGAACATTTCCACTGGGAAAGCCAGGAATTTTCAGATTCTAAGATGCTTGGGGATTTCCTTCTACCTCAGCACAGGCCTTTTGCTATATCTCCTGAACTAGACATTGTTTGTGTTCTCAGAATCCAGTTTGGCCCCTGATTCCCTGCCTCCGGCTCCAAGTAAACCTGATCGTTACTACAGGGTTTGAGTCCCACAAGTTTTTTTTTCAAAATTCCTGTTGCAGATCCAGAAACTATTTCTCAGGGGCCCAAGGGCAATTAAGGCTTCTACTGCTAAAAATCCTACCCCTTGTGATAGAGATTCCATGGCCCTGGATAGATTGGGTAAAATGGTTTATACTTTAAACTGTCAATTTCATATGTTAAAATATCAACAACATATTATTGGACTGCTTAAACAGAAAATGATGTTGATTCCTGACTCTGTGGAAAATAGATTTGCAGGATTTAATGCGTTCTGCTGAACAAGTCGGAAAACATACTTTGCAATGTGGTTTTGATTCTTTAGAGGCCTCTTGCAGGGCTGCTGTTACTGGGTCTGTTGCTTAGAAGGCATGCTTGACTTAAGGAGCAATCTTTGCCTGATCACGTTAAAGCTAAGCTGTTGGATGCTCCTTTAAATCAGGATTGCCTTTTTGGCAATAAGGCTGAAGAAGTTCTTAAAAAGATGGAAGATAAAAGCTAAATCTATGCACACTGTTAAAGATTTTTTACAAGTACAACCTCCAAGGTTTAGTAGGCACTGGCCTACTAAGAATTGGTCCTTTCCAGTCCCTTCCACGTCCTCTCAGGCGAAAGCCAGACATGGCAAAAACCCCAGGTTTCAGTCCCAGGGGGTCTCTCAGAACTAAGCAGTGGGAGGGCCTCCACGTCCAAATCTGGAAATAACAAGACCCCCCCCCCCATGGTAAACAGTCTCAATGACTTTCCTTTAAAATTTCCAAGCACTTCTCTTTTGACTGCCCCTTTGGGGTGGGGGGGGATTGCTCTTCATGCAAAGAACTGGGAACTCGTAACCCAGAACAAATGGGTTTTAAATATAGTGCCCCAGGGATACATATTTCATTTCCACATGTTGCCAACACCAAACTTGTGGCCAGACCTGCCTCCAAACCAGTGGGCAGAGGCTCAAAAACAAATTATTTCCCTCTTAACCTTGGGGGCTATTCAACTGGTACCAGAAGAGGAAAAGGAACAAGGTTTTTACTCCAGGCTCTTTCTGGTACCCAGAAAAGACAAATCATGGCGTCCAACACCTTTCTGGAGATTCCAAAATTCAAGATGCTGACTCTTCAATTACTTCCTATGTTAGGCAAAGACGCCTGGTTGGCAATTCTAGATTTAAAAGAAACATTACCTGCACATCCCAATCAGGGAATTTTGCAGGAGATACTACGCTTCAAAGCAGGCTACTTGCATTATCAGATGTTCTTCGTGTTTCACAGTTAGTCATTACATTTGGGTAATCTGCTGGCAGGTTGCCCTCAGTCGGCCTGAATAACAAAGTCTTGGGTCCTGCGTTGGTTGCTGTCTCCTCTTCCATGACGTCAGCATGCAGCCGACGCCATTTTAATCTGTCTTTCTTGCCGCATGGTGCTCGAAGCAGTTTGCAAGTGCCGGTCGGCCGACTCCTGAAATTTTCGTTTTCGAGTTTAAGAACCGAAGTCTTCAAACTAAAGCCAAGTACCCCTTTGGGGAAACTTTTTTTTGCTCCTTACCAATGTCAGTAAAAGTTAATAATTGCATTACTTGTGGGAAGCAAATACCTCATAAGGATTTTCATTTGTACTGTATTCCTTGCCTAGGCCCTGATCACAACGTGCCTTGCTGTCGGTTTTGTACTAAATTTAACCAATGCACTGTTAAGCATCAGTGTATTTTTTGCTTCTAAACATTTTGGTTCAAGATTTAACTACCCTGAAATGTCGGTTAGCAATCGGACTACTTTGGAGTTCACAAAACGCAAGGAAAAAGACCGCCGAGGTCCAAAACAGACGAAGCTTCTCCTAAGCCAGTCGCCGGTTTGCTGGTACTCAGTGAGGTGCTTTCGCAGCCCCTGATGCCCACTACTTTTGAGTCGCAGGCCTCTACCGAGACCCATTTGGAGTCCGGTATGCCGCGAGATTCGCAAAGTATTGAACCCACCGATGTCTCTCCCTTGGATGGGTCTGGAGTCGCTGAGCAGGCACTGGCTTCTGAGGGTGTTTTCAGGTCTCCATATTTTATATTAAACTGATACCAGCAGCAAAAACAAGGTCAAAAACAACTTCTAGGTCTAAAAAAAAGTGACGCATGAGCCACGTGCTCAGGCCCCTATGCCTAAAAACAGATTATCAAAATGGCTGAGGATTTAATTACCTTGATCAGGGGTTCCCAAACCCCCCCCAGCTAAGTGGCCTAGGCAAGGCACTGATAATGAATCTTCAGATCTGGTTTCCATTTCTTCTGATTCCTCTCTTGATCAGGAATTTTCTGTTCCACCTTATGCGGACTCTGATGCAGAGGAATCAATCCCATCTGCATCTCCTCCTGAGGATTACTCTTAAAAAAAAAATAAGAGAGAGACTTTGCATACTTTTAAAGGAACATTTTCAGAACTTCTCTGAATCAGAAAAGAGGCTTGGGGATTTCCTTCTTCCTCAGCATAGGCCTTTGGCAGTACCTCCTGTATTAGACATTGTTGATGTGTTCTCGGAATCAAGCATGGCTCCTGATTCCCTGCCTCCAGCTCCTAGTAAGCTAGACAGATATTACAGGGTTCCTGGCTCCCACAGATTTCTTTTCAAAAATCCTGCTGCGGATCCTGAGACTATTTCTTAGGGTCCCGAGGGTGTTAAGGCTTCTACAGCCAAAATTCCTACCCCTTCTGATGGAGATTCCAGGGCGCTGGATGGATGGAGTAAGAAGGTTTATACGTCTGCAACCTTGGCAATCAGGGCTTTAAACTGCCAGTTTCATATGCTTAAATATCAACAGCATGTTATGGGCTTACTGAAACGGAAAATGATGTTGATTTCTGATTGTGTGGAAAATAAGTTACAGGGTTTATTGCATTCGGCAGAACAGGTTGGAAAGTATACTTTGCAATGTGGTTTTGATTCCTTGGAGGCCTCTTGTAGGGCCGCCGTTACTGGACATGTGATTAGAAGGCATGCCTGGCCCAAGGAGCAAAATTTGCCTTATCACGTTAAAGCTAAATTGTTGGATGCCCCTTTGCAGCGATACTCTGGTAATATGGCAGAAGAGGTTTGAAAGAAAATGGAAGACAAAGCTAAATCTATGCAAACTGTAAAAGATTTTTTGCAAGTGCAGCCACCCAGGTTCAGTAGGCACTGGCCTACTAAGAATTGGTCTTTTCCTGTGTCCAACAGAGCCATTCAGGGCAAACCCAGGCGCTCAAAAGGCTCCAGATATTAATCACAGGGTTCTTACAGGTCAAAGCAATGGAGTGCCTCCACCTCCAAATCTGGAGGAAACCAAGCACAACCCTACAGTAAGCAGTCTCAATGACTTTCCTCTAACATCTCCAAGCACTTATCTTTTGGCAGCCCCCTTGGGGAGGGGGGGGATAGCACTTCATGCTCAAAATTGACAGTTAATTGCCCAGGACAAGTGGGTATTAAACACAGTATCCCAGGGGTACAGATTTCATTTCCATACTCTGCCAATTACAAACGGATGG
Organism: Protopterus annectens; assembly: GCF_019279795.1. Classification (NCBI taxonomy): domain Eukaryota; kingdom Metazoa; phylum Chordata; order Ceratodontiformes; family Protopteridae; genus Protopterus; species Protopterus annectens. The sequence continues at coordinate 702,966,638 of NC_056743.1, forward strand.
CCAGATCTGCCATAAAACCAGTGGGCAGAGGCCCAGAAACAAGTCATGTCCCTCATGGATATGGGGGCTATTCAGCTGGTACCAGAAAAGGAAAAAGGACAAAGATTTTATTCAAGACTTTTCCTGGTAAAGACTATTCTTGGCGTCCAATACTGGACTTACCGATTGTGAGCACGTTCCTGGACATTCCAAAATTCAAAATGCTGACTTTACAACAGCTACTGCCTATGCTAGGCAAGAATGTTTGGTTAATAACTCTAAAATTAAAGGCATACCTTCATATCCCAATAAGGGAATCGGAAGATACCACTGCTTCAAAGCAGGTTTTTTGCATTACCAATTCTCTGCACTGCCCTTTGGCTTATCTACTGCGCCCAGGGTCTTTACAAAGTGCCTGGCACCAGTAATTGCATTCTGCAGACAAACATTCAAATTTATCCTTATCTGGACGATTGTCTCATTCAGGCAGAGGACAAGGACACACTCTTCTTCAACATCTGGCGTTTGTAAAAAGGCTTCTAGCATGCCTAGCGTACACCGTAAACGAAAAGAAATCACAACTGGTACCCTCTCAAATAATTACATTCCTGGATGCAAGCTTGAAGACAGCTGCCCAGATGGCTTACCTCACGCCAGACAAACAGATGCAGTTGACAACATACTTCAAACAAATGGCAACAAATCTGCAAGACAAATTCTGCAGGCATTGGGGTTCATGGCATCCTGCATTCTACTAATTCCACATGCGAGACTGCATATGAGGAAGCTTCAATGGTACCTAAAAAGTTAATGGTGTCAACATTCACAGCCTGGAAACAATGAATAGGTTCATAGATTAGTACTAGGCTAACTGCCCTTGCAAGCCATTTTAAGCCTAGCCAATTATCAGTTGTGAGACTCAAACCCTGCATCTTGTGTTTGTAAGGCAAACACTTTAACCATTAGGCCACTCTTCCCAAGTGTTACACTGCTGCAGTTCTTACACTTGGGTTATCCTGCCATCAGGCGGTCCTGCAGTCGGCCAGAGTTCCAAAGTCTTGGTCTGGCGTTGGTTGCTGTCGCTTCTTCCCTGACGTCAGTGCGCCAGGGGATATAAGATGCATCCGACGCCATTTTCTTCAGTCTTTCTTGCCGTGCGGTGCCCGAAGCAGAAGCAGATGTTCATCGTGCTATGCTGCTGCAGTCATCACACTTGGGTTATCCTGCCGCCAGGCAGTCCCGCACTCGGCCCGAATTCCAAAGCCTTGGTCCGGCGTCGGTTGTAGTCGCTTCTTCCCTGACATCAGTGCGGCAGGGGTATAAAAGAGGCAGCCAATGCCATTTTCTTCAGTCTTTCTTGCTGCGCGGTGCCCGAAGCAGAAGCAGTTCGCAAGTACCGGTCGGCCAGCTTCTGAGATTTCCGAACCAGAATTTCAGCCAAAGTCTTCTATAAAGCTAAGTACCCCATTGGGGTAACTTTTCTTGCCTCAGACCGATGTCAGACAAAGTTAATAATTGTATTTCTTGTGGGAAGCAAATACCTCAAGGATTTTCATTCTTATTGTATTCCTTGCCTAGGCCCAGACCACAACATCTCTGGTTGTCGGTTTTGCGCTAGGTTCAATAAACGCACTATCAAGCGTCGGGCTGGTACCGCCCGACATTATTTTGGTAGAAGATTCAATTATATTATGTCGGAGCATCCGACATCAGCTATATTCAAAAAATGCAAGGACAAAGACAGGCAGCCTAGGCCTAGACCATATACCGAGGTCTGTTAGGCCTGCCGCCGGATCCCTGGTACACTGTGAGGCGCCTACGCAGCCCCTGACTACCGCGTATTTAGAATTTACGACTACCTCCCAGACAGAGTCTACCGGGCCTCTGGAGCCCGATCCTCCACAACACGCGGACGCCAGCCCGGCCGGCGATCCGGATTCTAGGGACAGGCCTTTGGTTTCCGAAGGTGTATTTAAACCGACGACTCCTCTCGGTGAAATCCTATGCGAAGCTTAAAGCGATGACTAAGGTTAAAAAAATGGGTCCACAGACTACCATGCAGGCCCCTATGCCTAAAAAAAAGATGCTGAAAATGGCGGAGGACCTGATCACCCTTATCAGAGGTTCACAGCCCTCTCCTGACAAAAGGCCTAAACTGGAGGAAGAATTCCCTCCTTCTGACCAGGAATCCTTTTCCTCAGCAGACTGAGGAACAGAATTACCCCTTCCCTCCCTACGAATACCTCTTTCCTCCCTACGAAGACTCAGATGCTGAAGAGTCTATCCCCTCTTTTTCTCCTCCTGAGGATTTTTCTTTTGGGGAAACCCTGCACACCATGAGAGAGCATTTCCACTGGGAAGGCCAAGACTATTCTGATTCCAAGAAAAGACTCCGTGAGCTTCTTCTTCCTCAGCATAGACCCCTAGCTATCCCTCCAGTTTTAGACATTCTGGATGATGTTTATAATGAATCTAGTCTAAATCCAGACTCCTTACCACCAGCACCAGCAAAGCCAGGCAGATGCTATCGAGTTTCTGACTCAAGTATTTGTATAAAAGCCCTCCAGCAGACCCAGAAACCATTTCCCAGGGTCCCAAAGGGGTTAAGACCTCTACAGCTAAGAATCCACTACCTGCTGAAAGAGATTCCAGGGCATTAGAAAGATGGGGGGAAAAGGTGTACATGTCTGCCATTTTGGCCATGAGGGCATTAAACTGCCAATTCCACATGATTAAATACCAGCAGTACCTGCTTACTCAGTTAAAACAAAAAATGATCCCTCAAACAGATCAACCAGAATTCAAAGAGATACAAGATTTGTTGCATGCAGCAGAACAGGTGGGAAAACATACCCTACAATGTGGTTTAGGATTCTTTGGAGGCCTCATGTAGAGCAGCTGTTAGAGGGTCTGTGATACGTAGACATGCTTGGCTAAAAGAACAACGTTTACCAGAACATGTCAAAGCAAAGCTACTGGATGCTCCACTGCAAAAGGATGCGTTATTTGGTGTCAAGGCAGAGGAGGTTTTAAAGAAAATGGAAGAAAAGGCCAAATCAATGCAAACAGTTAGATTTTTTTTTTTACAGGTACAACCTCCTCGCTTCAGCAGAAACTGGCCATCAAAGAACTGGTCCTTTCCTGCTTCAGACAGACCCCAAAGGGGGAGGTACAGACACCCTAGGGGCAGAGGCCAGGCACAAGGTCCCTTCAGGCCTAGACAATGGCAAGCAGCAACTCGGAGGGGAAGACGACAGATCTCCACCCTTCAGGAAGCAAACTCAATGACTTTCCTCTTCGTCTGCCAAGCATAATTGCCCAGGCAGCACCTATAGGAGGAAAACTGTCTCTTTTTACACAAAACTGGCACATCATAACAAAGGACAAATGGGTTCTGGATATTATTACCCGAGGCTATAGATTTCATTTTCAGACTTTACCATGGATGAAAGGCATGCCAAACCTGCCAACAAACCAATGGGCAGAGGCACAAAGGCAAGTTGCAGCTCTCATGGACATGAAAGCAATTCAAAAGGTACCTATCAAAGAGCAAGGCCAAGGTTTTTACTCAACTGTTTCTAGTACCAAGAAAGGACAAAGCCTGGAGACCCATCTTAGACCTTTCAATTCTAAACACTTACCTGGAGATTCCCAAATTCAAAATGCTCACCCTACAGCAGCTTCTTCCCATGCTGGGCAAGGAGTCTTGGCTGGTAACGTTGGACCTCCAAGAGGCATACCTGCATGTCCCTATCAGACAAGATTGCAGAAGATACCTCAGATTTTTGGCAGGTACAACGCATTATCAATTCTCTGCATTGCCCTTTGGCTTATCTACTGTGCCCACAGTATTCACAAAATGCCTGGCATCAGTTATTGCAGACAACGAGGAATACAAATTTATCCATATCTGGACGACTGCCTGATCCAAGCGGACAGCAAAGACATCCTTCTACAGCATCTGGCATTTGTAACAAAGTTGCTAAGTTGCCTAGGGTGTACACAGTAAACAAAAAGAAGTCAAAACTAATACCCTCACAAGAAATAATTTTCCTGGGTGCCAGCTTGAATACAACGGCCCAGATGGGTTACCTCACGCCAGACAAACAACTGGTCCACTACTTCAAAAAGATGGCAACTTTTACCCGGCTCACTGCAAGGAAATTCCTGCAGGCATTGGGGTATATGGCATCCTGCATTCAACTAATTGCATATGCAAAGCTGCATATGAGAAAAATATAATGGTACCTAAAAAGTGTATGGTCCCAGCACAAACACAGCCTCGAAGCAAGTATACCTCACATTCCCTGCCTTCAAAAAGAGTTTCTGTGGTGGGCTCAAGCATGCCAAGCAAACAAAGGTCTACCTTTCGTCTTGCCTCCAGCAAAGCTTGACAACAGATTCATCAGACTACGCCTGGGGTGCACATATGGCAGGACAATGCATACAGGGCAAATGGTCCGCAAACCAAAGACATCTGCACATCAATCAAAAGGAAATGCTAACAGCTTTCAAGGACCTCTTGCATCCAGGGCAGCTTCTAATAATGACGGACAACACCACAGTGATGTGGTATATCAACAAGCAAGGAGGAACACACTCCTACCCATTATGCAGGCAGGCAATGGCCTTGTGGAACACAGCATTAACTTATCAAGTACAATTGCAAGTACAATTCCTGCCAGGAAAGGAAAACATATTGGAAGACGAATTAAGCAGAAATTTAATGGGTCCTCACGAGTGGAGACTACACCCAGAAGTATTTGCAAGGATAATTCAAAGATGGGGATCACCAGACATAGATCTGTTTGCCTCAACCAGCAATTGCCAGCTACAAAAATTTTGCACAAGGACTTATCCCCTGGCCTGGAAAGTGGATGCCGTATCATTCAGTTGGGCAGTATTGTCAGTCTACGCTTTCCCTCCTCTGCCTCTACTGACCAAGGTACTACTGAAAGTCGGATCAGACAGACACATATGATCCTCATTGCTCCGGACTGGCCACGTCAGCACTGGTACCCACTACTATGAACCCTGGCTCAGTCCTCCATGGATCTTACCTCAGTTTCCCAAACTCTTAACTCAACACAACTCTCAGATCCTTCACAGTCAACTCAGGACCTTAAACCTGGCTGCATGGAAGATGCCTTAAATTATCAATCAACACTTCTCTCGAAGGATGTCCTGAATGTCATTCTGGAGGCCAGGAGGCCCAGCACCAGAAAAACTTACTCAGACAAATGGAAACGATTTTGTGCATGGAACCAGGCCAGAGGTCTAGATCCTGGCATCCCAAGTATTCCACAAATACTCCAATATTTAACTGAGATGCTACACAAAGGACTTTCTTTTTCATGTATAAAGATCCATGCTTCAGCAATCTCAGCTCAATATGATGCAGATCCTCCCCTTTTCTCTCACCCTTTACTAAGGCAGTTTCTCAGAGGGGCAAAGAACATAAGACCCCCCAGAAAACCACTAACTCCATCTTGGGATCTAAATTTTGTGCTAGAAAAACTCACTACCTCCTTTCGAACCAGCCTTTTCAGCAGATCTACAATTCTTATCATGGAAAACAGCTCTTCTGCTGGCCATCACCTCAACACGCAGGATGTTCATCGTGCATACAGCTGCAGTCATTACAGATGGGTTATCCTGCCGTCGGGCGGGTCCTCTGTCGTCCGAATTCCAAAGTCTATGTCCAGCGTCTATTGTCGTCGCTTCTACCCTGACGTCAGTGCGGCAGGGGTACAAAAGAGGCATCCGACACCATTTTCTTCAGTCTTTCTTGCTGCACGGTGCCCGAAGCAGAAGCAGTTCGCAAGTGCCAGTCGGCCAGCTCCTGAGATTTACGAAAGTATTTCAGCCGAAGTAGTCTTGAAAGCCAAGTACCCCGTTGGGGAAAATTTTCTTGCCTCAGACCGATATCAGACAAAGTTAATAATTGCATTTCATGTGGGAAGCAAATACCGCATAAGGATTTCCACTCTTTCTGTATACCTTGCTTGGGCCCAGACCATGACGTCTCAGCCTGCTGTTTTTGTGCTAGATTCAACAAGCGCACTATTAAGCGCCGGGCGGAGTTCGCCCTTCATTATTTTGGCCAAAAATTTAATTATATCATGTCGGATACTCCGACTCCAGTTTTGAGCAAAAGACGCAAAGATCAGGACCGACATCCGAGGTCTGCACCGACTACTGAGACCACGCATAGGTCGACTACTGGTTCTCAGTGAGACGCCTACGCCCTGAGTACCGATGACACTACATTACCGGTGACTTCAGTACCCGAGGTCGCAGGCTCCTCGGTCCCCATTCCTACTGCAGATACAGACGCCACTCTTGGTGGGGAAACTCAGAATTTAGACAGGCCTGCCATTTCTGAAGGCGTCTTCAGGCCTTCCTCCTTCTCTCTCAAATCTTTCATTAAATCTAAAGCAGCCATGAAAACCAAAAAACAGGGTCCTCAGACCTCCTCTCAAGGTCCCATGCCTAAAAAGCAGATGCTTAAAATGGCTGAGGATTTGATTACTCTTATCAGGAGTTCTCAACCCCCCTCTGACAAAAGACCCAGATTAGAGGAAGACTACCCTTCCCAGATCAAGCTTCCATTACCTCAGAACACTCTGAGGACCAGGATTACGCCTATTCCCCTTTCGAATCCTCTGATGCTGAGGAGTCTATTCCCTCGGTCTCACCCACTGAGGACTACTCATTTGGGGAAACCCTGCATACATTGAGGGAACACTTTCACTGGGAAGGCCAAGATTACTCAGATTCCAAGAAAAGGCTCGGAATTTCTACTGCTCCCCCAGCATAGGCCCCTGGCTATCCCTACTGTTTTAGATATTTTGGATGATGTGTACACAGAAGCCAGCCTTGATCCAGATTCTTTACCTCCAGCTCCTGTTAAACCAGACTGGTATTACCGGGTTCCTGATTCTCACCAATTCCTATATAAAAGCCCTACTGCTGACCCAGAAACTGTTTCACAGGGTCCCAAGAGAATTAAGGCCTCTACTGCTAAAAACCCATTACCTTCAGAGAGAGATTCCAGAGCATTAGAAAGGTGGAGGAAAAAGGTGTATACCTCGGCCACTTTAACCATGAGGGCATTAAACTGTCAATTCCATATGTTAAAGTATCAACAGTTTTTTGTTATCTCAACTGAAGAGCAAAATGACACAACCAGAACAACCAGATTTGAAAGAGTTGCAGGATTTGTTGCATGGTGCAGAGCAAGTGGGTAAACGTACCTTGCAGTGTGGTTATGATGCTTTACAGGCCTCATGTAGAGCTGCTGTTACGGGGTCTGTTATACGTAGACATGCTTGGCTCGAAGAGCAAACCTTACCAGATCATGTCAAAGCTAAATTATTAGATGCACCACTTCAAAAAGATGTATTGTTTGGTGTTAAAGCTGAGGCGGTACTAAAGAAAATGGAGGAAAAAGCGAAATCAATGCAAACAGTGAAAGGTTTCCTGCAGGTACAACCTCCACGTTTCAGCAGAAACTGGCCTTCAAAAAATTGGTCCTTTCCAGCAACGGACAGACCTCAAAGGGGCAGGTGCAGACGCCCAAGGGGTAGAGGGCAACCTCAAGGATCTTAGAGCCAGACAGTGGCAAGCACCAACCCCAAGATGTGGAGAAGATTGATCACAGTCATTTAGAAAACGGACACAATGACTTCCCCCTACACCTGCCAAGCAAAGCTTTAATGGCAGCACCTTTGGGCGGAAAACTGGCATTATTCTCCAAAAATTGGCATATTGTTACAAAAGACAAATGGATTCTGGACATTATAGACAGAGGCTACAGGTTCCACTTTCACACCCTTCCAAAAATGAGAGGCATGCCAAACCTGCCACAAAATCAAAGGGCAGAGGCACAAAAACAAATTTCCGCTATCATGGACATGAAAGCGATTCAAGAGGTACCTGCAAAAGAACAAGGTCAATGTTTTTATTCCAGACTATTCCTGGTACCCAGGAAAGACAAAGATTGGAGACCCATCTTAGACCTATCCATCCTAAACACATATATACAGGTGCCAAAATTCAAGATGCTCGTATTACAGCAGCTTCTTCCCATGCTGGGCAAGGAGTCCTGGCTGGTAACATTGGACCTCAAGGAGGCATACCTGCATGTCCCTATCAGACAAGATTGCAGAAGATACCTCAGATTTCTTGCAGGTTCAACCGATTACCAGTTCTCTGCATTGCATTTGGCTTATCTACTGCGCCCAGAGTGTTTACGAAATGCCTGGCATCAGTAATCACCTTCTGCAGACTACAAGGAATACAAATCTACCCATATCTGGACTGCCTGATCCAAGCGGACCGCAAGGACATACTACTGCAGCATCTGGAGTTTGTAATAAAACTGTTAAACTTCCTGGGATACACAGTTGGCAAAAAGAAATCAAAACTAATACCCTCTCAACAAATAATTTTCCTGGGTGCCAGCTTGAATACAACCACCCAGATGGCCTACCTCACGCCAGACAAACAAGGGCAACTGTCTCAATACTTCAGCAAAATGGCAACTTTCACCAGGCTAACTGCAAGGAAAATCCTGCAGGCTCTGGGATTCATGGCATCTTGCATCCTACTAATCCCATGTGCAAAGCTGCATATGAGGAAGTTTCAATGGTACCTAAAAAACTTATGGTCTCAACACAGCCACAGATTGGAAACAATTATACCACTCATTCCATGCCTTAAAAAGGAATTTTTGTGGTGGGCAAAAGCATGCCAAAGAAACACAGGTCTCCCTTTCTGTGTACCTCAAGCAACTCAAATCATCACAACAGATGCCTCAGACTACGCCTGGGGAGCACACATGGCAGATCAGTGCATTCAGGGAAAATGGTCCCAAAAAGAGAAGCACCTACACATCAACCAAAAGGAGATGCTAGCCATGCAAAATGCAATTATGACCTTCAAAGACCCACTGCATCCAGGCCAGCTATTGGTAAGGACAGACAACACCACAGTGATGTGGTACATAAACAGGGGGGAACTCATTCATATACCCCCTGTGCAGGCAAGCCATGACCCTATGGAACACAGCACTGGAATTGCAAATTCAACTACAGGCACAATTCCTGCCAGGGAAGGAAAACATACTGGCAGACAACCTAAGCAGAAATATGACAGATCCACATGCGAATGGAAGTTGCATCCTCAAGTTTTCACAAAGATAACTCTGGCATTGGGACAGCCAGACATAGATTTATTTGCTACTCACAGAAATTACCGGTTGAAAAAATGTTGTTCAAGGACCTATCCTCCACAGGCCTGGAAAGTGGACACACTCTCTTTCAATTGGACAACATTGACAGTTTATGCCTTCCCGCCTCTTCCTCTACTGCCCAAAGTTCTATTAAAAGCCAGAGCAGAGAGGCCGCAAATGATTCTCATTGCTCCAGACTGGCCAAGACAACACTGGTATCCGCTCCTGAAGAGCCTGACGCATTCCCCACCATGGATCCCACCTCTAGTCCCTCTTCTGTTGTCCCAGCACAACTACAAAACCCTTCACAGCCAGCTCAAAGCCCTAAATCTAGCTGCATGGAGAATTCCTTGATTTCCCAACAGACTCTCCTCTCCAAGGAGGTGCAGGATGTCATCTTGGAGGCCAGAAGACCTACTAGAAAAGCCTACTCCGCCAAATGGAAACGATTTTGTGCCTGGAATCAAGAAAAGGGCCAGAATCCTTGGGTAATAAATATACCTCAAATTCTACAGTACCTAGCTGAGATGTTAAATAGTGGACTTTCCTTCTCCTCCATCAAGATCCACGCTTCAGCCATTTCTGCACAATACAACACAGATCCTCCTTTATTCTCACATCCTCTCTTAAGGCAGTTCCTCAGAGGAGCAAAGAATATAAAACCCCCAAGGAAACTACCAGTCCCTGCTTGGGACCTCAACTTCGTATTGGAAAAGCTGACCCTTCCTCCCTTTGAGCCAGCTTCTTCAACAGAACTACAGTTCTTGTCATGGAAAGCAGCCTTTCTTCTGGCTATCGCCTCAGCACGCAGGGTTTCGGAGCTACAGGCCCTCATGGCTGTGCAACCATTCATCATTTTCCATCAAGACAGAGTTTCCTTACGAACCAACCCTACCTTTATGCCAAAGGTAGTATCCAGTGTAGCTTTGAATCAGACTATCCACTTGCCTACCTTTTATCCAAATCCACAAAACAAAGGGGAAAGACTACTACATTCCTTGGATATTCACAGACAACTTCGTTATTATTTGGACAGGGCAAAGTCATTCAGGAAATCCAAGCAACTCTGTGTCCTATGCTACAGGTGCTCAAGGAAAGGCTATTTCCAAACAGACAATTTCAAAATGGATAGCCCACTGCATACACTTTTGTTACTCATTTCATGGAAAAACTGTGCCTGCATGCATCAGATCCCACTCCACCAGGGCCACAGCTACCTCTGCAGCTTTCTTCAGGGGAGACCCTACCAAGGACATTTTGGAAGCAGCCACTTTGAGTTCAGTGCACACTTTCTCCAAGCACCATCACCTTCCACTATACTCTAAATCTAAAGCGGGTTTTGCCACAGCAGTCTTGCAGGGCATCCTCTCTCCTCCTAGTTCCACTTAGTGCCTACCACCCTTACTTAGCTTTGGGATTCTTCCCATCTGTAATGACTGCAGCTGTATGCACGATGAACATAGTACAGTTTTGTATCTGCCATAAGAGTGCTCATACAGCTACAGTCCAGGTTACCCCCCCCTCCGTCCCCTCTTAGGACAGGCCTTATGACAAACACCTTGTCATACAACCTTTTGGGGGTATTCTTTTATGGTGTATTTGCTTGCAACTACTGTTTTTCCATTATTCTATATTGCATGTTTTGCATAACATTATGTTTTGCCTTCCTTCTGGGGGCACCTGACATCTGGGGCAAGACGAACTGAAGAAAATGGCGTCGGCTGCCTCTTTTATACCCCTGCTGCACTGACGTCAGGGAAGAAGCGACAACAGACACCAGACCAAGGCTTTGGAATTCGGGCCGACTGCGGGACCGCCTGGCGGCAGGATAACCCAAGTGTGATGACTGCAGCAGCATAACCACTCTAACATCTACATTTATGGTGGGTACAAAACTGTACTTTTGCACGTGCCGGTTGGCTGACTCCTGAGATTTTCGAAGTCTAATTTCAGATCCGAAGCCTTCAGTAAAGATAAGTACCCCATTGGGGAAACTTTTTTCTTGCCTCAGACCGATGTCAGAAAAGGTTAATTGTATTTCTTGTGGGAAGCAAGTACCTCATAAGGACTTCCACTCTTACTGTATTCCATGCCTAGGCCCTGATCACGACGTCACTAGTCGGTTTTGTGCTAGATTTAACAAACGCACTATAAAAAGACGTTTTGATTTTGCTTTGCACTACTTTGGCCAAAGGTCAATTATACTATGCCGTCGTATCAACAGATCGCAATTCCGAAAAAACGCAAAGACAAGGATAAAGACAGGCATCTGAGGTCCAAAACCGACAATGAAACCACTTCTAGGCCAGTCGCCGGTTCTCAGTGAGGTGCTTTCACAGCCCCTGACACCTGCTACCTTAGAGCCACAGGCTGCCTCCAACTCCCATGTGGAGACAACTAGGCCTCTGGAAACTCAAGGTATTGGGCCTACGGAAACTAATCCCTCAGATGGGTCCGGAGCCGCTGAGCAGGCATCGGCTTCTGAGGGTGTTTTCAGACCTTCACAGTTTACCATTAAAGTAACAGCCAAGACAAAAGTACCATTGAAGACAAAGAAGCAAGTACAGCATTCTCTTAGACAGTCCTCCATGCCTAAGAAACAGATGCTTAAAATGGCCGAAGACCTAATTACTCTAATCAGGGGTTCCCATCCCCCTCATGACAAAAGGCCTAGGCAGGATACAGACTGATTCCTCTGATCAGGTTTCCATTTCCTCTGATTCCTCTTCAGACCAGGGATACTCACTACCCCCCTATGAGGAGACTGATGCTGAAGAATCTATCCCTTGAGCCTCTCCTCCTGAGGATTATTCTTTTGGGGAAACTTTACATACCATGAGGGGGCATTTCCATTGGGAAAGTCAGGATTATTCAGAATCCAAGAAAAGGCTCAGGGATTTCCTTTTATTGCCTCAGCACAGGCCCCTGGCTATTCTGCCTGTGCTAGATATTGTGGATGATGTGTTCTCTGAATCCAGCTTATCTCCTGATTCTTTGCCCCCTGCACCAGCCAAGCCAGATGGGTATTAGAGTCCCTGACTCACAAGTTTCTTTATAAAATCCCTTCTGCTGATCCAGAAACTATTTCCCAGGGTCCAAAAAGGGTTAAGGCTTCCATTGCAAAAAATCCAGTCTCCTCTAACAGAGGTTCCAGAGCTTTGGATAGATGGGGGAAGAAAGTTTGCACTTCTGCAACTTTAGCAGTAAGGGCTTTAAATTGCCATTTTCACATGCTTAAGTACCAACAATATTTAATGGCTCAGTTAAAACAGAAAATGCTTGCAAGATCAGAAACTCCTGACTGTAAAGAAATGCAGGATTTATTGCATACAGTTGAACAGGTGGGAAAACCATACTCTGCAATGTGGTTTTAATTCTTTAGAGGCCTCTTGTAGAGCCGCAGTTACAGGTTCTATGATTCAAAGACATGCTTGGTTAAAAGACCAAGAGTTTACCTGATCATGCTAAGGCAAAATTATTGGATGCTCTTTTACAGCATGATACATTGTTTGGTGTTAAGGCAGAAGAGGTGTTTAAGAAAATGGAGGATGAAGCTAAAACTATGCAAACAGTCAAGGATTACTTACAGGTACAGCCACCTCGATTTAGCAGAAATTGGCCAACAAAGAATTGGTCCTTTCCAGTGTCAGACAGGCCACAGAGAGGCAGGTACAGACGCCCAAGAGGCAGATCTCAAACCCCAAGACTTTAACAGACGACAGTGGGGCACCTCAACCCCAAAAGGAGGTGAGGACGACAGTGGGGCACCTCAACCCCAAAAGGAGATGAGGACAAGTCTCAACCTTACAGGAAACAGTCCCAATGACTTCCCCCTTCGTACGCCAAGCACTTCCCTTTTGGCAGCCCCCTTAGGGGAAAACTAGCACTTTTTTTCTCAAAACTGGCAAACAATCACCCAAGACAAATGGGTTCTGAATATTGTGTCTCAAGGTTACAGGTTCCACTTTCATACTTTACCAGGGCTAAAAGGAATGCCAGACCTGCCACAAAATCAATGGGCAGAGGCGCAAAAACAAATTTCTGCCCTCCTGGACATGAGAGCTGTTCAAAAAGTACCACAACAGGAACAAGGCTAATGATTTTACTCAAGACTCTTCCTGGTCCCCAGAAAGGACAAGGCCTGGAGGCCCATACTAGACCTTTCAATTCTAAATAATTACCTGGATATTCCAAAAGTCAAAATGTTGACATTACAACAGCTTCTACCCATGCTGGCCAAGAAGGCTTGGCTTGTTACTCTGGACCTCAGAGGCATACCTGTATGTCCCTATCAGACAGAATTGTAGAAGATACCTCCGATTCAAAGCTGGTACAATGCACTACCAATTCTCTGCACTGCCTTTTGGCTTGTCTACTGCGCCCAGGGTCTTTACAAAGTGCCTGGCACCAGTAATTGCATTTTGCAGACGAAAAGGAATCCAAATATATCCATACCTGGACGACTGCCTCATTCAAGCAGAGACGAAGGACATTCTTCTACAGCATCTGGCGTTTGTAAAAAGGTTGCCAATTTCTCTAGTTTACACAGTAAACTAAAAAGTCGAAGCCAGTGCCCTCACAACCGATTATATTCCTGGGTGCCAGCTTAAGTACAAAGGCCCAGATGGCTTATCTCACGCCAGACAAACAAGTTCAACTGACTCAATATTTTCATTTACTGGCAAAAAGTCCCATCTCCCTGCAAGAAAAATTCTGCAGACCCTGGGATTCATGGCATCCTGCATATTACTAATCCCATGTGTCAGACTGCATATGAGGAAGTTACAATGGTACCTAAAAAGTGTTTTGACTCAACACACTCACAGTTTAGAAGCAGTAATGCCAATGATTCCCTGCCTACAACAGGAGTTTCGATGGTGGGCACAGGCATGTCACCTCAACAAGGGTCAGCCTTTTACCCTACCCAGATGCTTCGGATTACGCCTGGGGAGCGCACATGGCAGGAAAATGCATTCAGGCAAGTGGACCACAGACCAGATGCATCTTCACATCAATCACAAAGAGATGTTGGCTGTTCAAAATGCCCTAACAGCTTTCAAGGACCAGGACAATTATTATTAAAGACAGGCAACACCACAGTAATGTGGTACATAAACAAGCAAGGAGGCACTCTGTTATCCCCTATGCAGGCAAGCCATGACCTTGTGGAACACGGCTCTAACTCATCAAGTTCATCTGCAAGCACAATTCCTGCCAGGAAAGAAAAATACTCCTGGCAGACTAAGCAGAAATGTCATGGACCCTCACGAATGGAAATTGAATCCACAAATCTTCAGCATGGTAACGCAAGAATGGGGATGCCCAGACATAGATCTTTTTGCCTCCCCACTGAATTGCCTACTACAAAAAGTCTGCACAAGGACTTATCACACACAAGCATGGAAAGTGGATGCTCTTTCTTTCAGCTGGAAAAGTCTAAAAGTTTATGCCTTTCCACCACTGCCTTTCCATTCAAAGGTACTCCTAAAAGCCAGACGAGAAAAACCACACATGATCCTGATTGCTCCAGCCTGGCCACGCCAGCACTGGTACCCAATCTTAAAGAACTTGGCTCAAGGCCCACCATGGATTTTGCCTCAAATTTCACACCTCCTGACTCAGCAAAACAATCAGATCCTGCACAGTCAGCTCAAGACCCTAAACCTGGCTGCATGGCAGATTCGTTAGCCAAACGGGCAACACCTCTTTCTAAAGCTGATGTTCATCGTGCCATACTGCTGCAGTCATTACACTTGGGTTATCCTGCTGTCAGGCGGTCCCTCGGTCGGCCGAATTCCAAAGTCTTGGCCCGGCGTCGGTTGTCGTTGCTTCTTCCCTGACATCAGAGCGGCAGGGGTATAAAAGAGGCAGCCAACGCCATTTTCCCCAGTCTTTCTTGCCGCGCGGTGCCCGAAGTAGAAGCAGTTAGCAAGTGCCGGTTGGCCAGCTCCTGAGATTTCCGAAAAGGATTTCAGCCGAAGTCTTCTCTAAAGCTAAGTACCCCGTTGGGGAAACTTTTCTTGCTTCAGACCGATGTCAGGCAAAGTTAATAATTGCATTTCTTGTGGGAAGCAAATACCGCATAAGGATTTCCACTCGTACTGTATTCCTTGCCTAGGCCCAGACCACGATGTCTCGGGCTGCCGTTTTTGTGCTAGGTTCAATAAACGCACTATAAAACGCCGGGCAGAGTTCGCCCTTCACTATTTTGGCAAAAAAATTAACTACAACATGTCGTCGGATATTCCGACACCAGGCTTAATGAAAAAACGCAAAGATAAAGATAGGCATCCGAGGCCCAAAACGGATACCGAGACCACGCTTAGACCTGCCGCCGGATCTCTGGTTCTCAGTGAGGCGCTTTTGCAGCCCCTGACTACCGCTGAATCTATTTTACCGGCGACCTCACAATCTGAAGTTGTAGGCCCTCCGGAGCCGATTACCTCTCTAGACACCGACGCCACTCTTGACGGGGAACCAGAAATTTCAGCTAGGCCTTCAGTTTCTGAAGGCGTTTTCAAGCCTACTTCTGTTACCATTACATCTTACTCAAAATCTAAAGCCCCTTTGAAAATTAGGAAACAGGGTCCTCAGACCTCCTCTCAGCAACCCATGCCTAAAAAGCAGATGCTCAGGATGGCTGAGGATTTAATTACTCTTATCGGGGGATGTCCTTCAAGAATGCAACTGCAGTCATAACATATGGGTTGTCCTGCCTCAGGCAGCCCTCGGTCGGCGGAATTCCAAAGTCTGGGTCCGGCTGGTGTCGCCTCCTCTCCGACGTCACGGCTGGAGTATAAAGGCATCGGCCGACACCATCTTCTTCAGTCTTTCTTGCCGCGCGGTGCCCGAAGCAGAAGCAGTTCGCAAGTGCCGGTCGGTCAGTTCCTGTGTTTTCAGTACCGAATATTTTTTCTTGCCTCAGCCGATGTCAAAACAAATAAGTTAATAATTGTTTGTCTTGTGGTAAACAAATACCTCATAAGGACTTCCATTTCTACTGTCTTCCTTGCCTGGGCCCAGACCACGACGTCTCTGCCTGTGCTTGCTTTAATAAGCGCACACTCAGGCGCCGGGCAGAATTTGCTGAAGACTTTTTCGGCTAATCCTTTGCGTATATCATGCCGTCAGGTCAACCGACAACTCAATCTTCCAAAAAACGGAAGGACCGGGACTGGCATCCTCGGCTCGCGTCCTCTACCGATACTACTCCTTGACCCTCCGCTAGTGCTTCGGTCCCTGCGGAAGCGGTTATTCAACCACTCCAGGCCGACGACACAGCGTTAACTCGTCCTTCGGTCCCGGAGCCCTCACCGGTGCCGGTTGTTGATTTTCCTCCGGAAACTGAAGTTCTTGATTTACCCGACACCATTCCGGTGGACAAGGTCACTCCTGCACGTGGGGCTGCTAGGCCCCCTGTATCTATGTCCATCAAGGCCTTTGCACGTGCTAAGGCCGCCAGTCAGGCCAAGGCCCATCCTAAACCAGCTATCCAGGCCCCCTCCTCTGATAAACAGATAATGTCTCTGGCTGCAGACCTCATTTCCCTTATCAGGGGGTCTCAGCCTCACCCAGACAGAGGTTCTCAGCCTCCTGTAGAAAAAAGGCCTAGAACTGAGCAGACTGAAAACCTTTCTTCAGATGAGGCCTCTGGGGATTCTGAGCATTCAGATATTCAAGAAGAATCCTTCCAGGCCTATGAGGACTCTGATGCTGAGGAATCTATTCCCTCTGCCTCTCCTCAGAGGATTTCTCGTTTGGTGAAGTCCTGCACTCAATGAGGGAACACTTCCAATGGCAGGGTCAGGAATTCTCTGATTCCAGGAAAAGGCTCCGTACCTTCCTAAAGCTTCCCCAGCACAGACCTTTAGCTATTCCTCCTGTGATGGATGTTTTCTCTGACTCCAGAGCTAACCCTGATTCTCTCCCCCCTGCTCCTGTCAAGCCAGACAGATATTAGAGTCCCTGACACTCACAAGCATCTCTTTAAGGCCCACTCCGTGGATTTAGAAACTATTTCACAGGGCCCCAAGGGAGTGGCTACCTCCACTGCCAAGAATCCTTTGCCAGCAGATAGGGAAGCTAGGTCTATGGAGAGATGGGGTAAAAAAGTTTATACCTCTACCACCCTAGCCATGAGGTCACTTAACTGCCTTTTTCACATGTTTCAGAACCAGGATTTTTTACTGGATGATTTACAGAAAAAGTTAGTCTCTCCTGAGCCTCTTGATAGAAAGGCATTGCAGGATCACGTACATAACACTCAGCAGGTTAGCAATCATTTTCTTCAGTGTGGTTATGATGCATTGGAGGCTTCATGTAGGGCAGCTATGACTGGGGCTGTGATACGTAGACATGCTTGGTTAAAAGATCAGCCACTGCCAGACCATGTCAAAGTAAAATTACTTGATGCACCTCTGGAAAAACAGAAGCTTTTTGGTGCTAATGCACAAGATGTGTTTAAGTCTATTGAGGAAAAAGCTAAATCAGTACAGACAGTCAAAGATTTCCTCCAGGTTCAGCCAACCAGATTCAGTAGAAACTGGCCTTCAAAGAATTGGTCCTTCCCAGACTCGGACAAGTTTCAAAGGGGAAAGAACAGTCCAGCTGCACCACAAGGACAATCACAATGACTTGACTTTCATACCGCCTACAAAGGCTCAAAGAGAAGCACCTTTGGGCGGAAAATTATCCTTATTCTCAAAAAAACTGGCATATCTTAACCAGGGACAACTGGATTCTGGATTTAATAGACAAGGGTTACAGATTCCACTTTCTTACTTTACCAATAAGACAAGGCATGCCAAACCTGCCACATCATCAAAGGGCAGAGGCACTCACTCAAGTCTCAAAACTGTTAAGTATAAAAGCAATAGAAAGGGTTCCTTCTCTGGAACAAGGCCAGGGATTTTATTCAAGACTGTTCCTTGTTCCAAGAAAAGAAAACAAATGGAGACCTATATTGGACTTGTCAACTCTAAATACTTTTCTTATTGTGCCAAAGTTCAAAATGCTGACGCTGCAGCAACTCCTTCCCATGCTGGGCAAGGGGTCTTGGCTGGTCACTCTGGACCTCAAGGAGGCATACCTGCATGTCCCAATCAGACAAAGCTGCAGAAGATACCTCAGATTTCTTGCAGGAACAGAGCATTATCAATTCTCAGCATTGCCGTTTGGCTTATCTACTGCGCCCAGAGTGTTCACGAAATGCCTGGCATCAGTAGTGGCACACTGCAGACTCCAGGGGATTCAAATATACCCCTACCTGGACGACTGCCTCATACAAGCAGACAACAAACAAACCTTAAAAGCAAACTTGGACTATGTCATTCAACTATTGCAGGCCTTGGGATACACAGTCAACATTCAGAAGTCAAGACTACTGCCATCCCAATGGATTATTTTCCTAGGAGCCAAACTGGACACAAACTCAAATGGCCTACCTCACAGAGGAAAAACAACAGCAGTTACCAGAATACTTCAAAGGCCTAGCAAAACTCCCCCAACTGACTGCAAGGAAAATCCTGCAGGCCCTGGGGTTCATGGCATCTTGCATTCTTCTGATACCTTTGGCAAGACTTCATATGAGAACGCTGCAATGGTATTTAAAAAGCTTATGGTCCCAACACAGCCAAAGCCTAGAGGACGTAATCCCACTTATTCCATGTCTGCAAAAGGAATTTTTGTGGTGGGCTCAAGCGAGTCAGTTAAACAAAGGCATGTCTTTCAACAGACCACAAGCAGATCAAATGATTACAACAGACTCCTCAGATCATGGATGGGGGGCGCACATGGAGGGCAGATGCATTCAAGGTCTATGGACACCAAAGGAAAGACATCTGCACATAAACCAAAAAGAGATGTTGGCAGTGATGCATGCTATCGAGGCTTTCGAAAAATCACTACAACAAGGACATTTGCTAATAAGGACAGACAACACCACTGTCATGTGGTATATAAACAAGCAGGGAGGCACTCATTCTTCTCCCCTCTGCAGACTTAACAATGCTTCTCTGGGAAAAATCCCCGAGTCTGAAGATACATTTGCAATCCCAGTTTGTGCCAGGCAAGGACAATGTACTGGCGGACAACCTGAGCAGAAATTTCTTGGATCCACACGAATGGATGCTGCATCCTCACATTTTCTCACAACTAACAAAGACATGGGAAAGACCGGACGTAGATCTCTTTGCTTCCCACTTAAATCATCACCTGGAAAAGTTCTGCACAAGGACCCACCATCCTCTAGCCTGGAAAACGGATGCTCTCTCCTTCAGCTGGACCTCCCTAAAAATTTATGCATTCCCTCCTCTACCTCTGCTAACCAAGGTGATACTGAAGATCAAAGCAGAACAACCAACAGGCATTTTGATAGCTCCAGACTGGCCAAGGCAACACTGGTATCCTCTGCTGTTGAGCATAACTCGGACCAGACCGTGGCCTCTGCCCCCATGGCCCCTGCTCCTAACACAACACAATTACAGGACTGTCCATCAAAACCTGAAAACATTGCATCTGACAGCCTGGAGGTTACCATGACTCCTCCAGCTATCTCTCTTTCCAAGACAGTTCAAGAGATCTTACTGGAAGCACACAGACCTTCCACCAGAAAAACCTATTCAGCCAAGTGGAAGAGATTCAGCATCTGGAATGCCAACAGGGGTCAGGACACAACATTATTGAATATACCTCGGATATTAGAATACCTGGCAGAAATGTTTCATACTGGACTCTCATACTCTTCTATAAAGATTCACGCCTCAGCAATCTCAGCAAATTACAACTGTGACCCACCAGTGTTTTCACATCCTTTGCTAAGACGGTTTCTAAGAGGGATAAAGAATATCAAACCTCCCAGAAAACGGCCAGTACCTGCATGGGACCTCAATTTCGTTTTGGAAAAATTAACTCTTCCTCCTTTTGAGCCAGCAGCAACTTCAGAAATGCAATTTCTATCATGGAAAACTGTCTTTCTATTGGCAGTCACATCTGCAAGAAGAGTCTCGGAGATACAGGCACTCATGGCAGTGCCTCCCTTCCTCATTTTTCCTCAGGACAGAGTTTCTCTAAGAACCAATCCTACATTCATGCCAAAAGTTATTTCCAGGGTGTCTCTAAATCAAGCTATTAATCTGCCTACTTTCTTCCCCAATCCTCAAAATAGGGGGGAAAAACTGCTGCATACTTTGGACATACACAGGTAACTACGCTACTTGGACAGAACTAAGGCCACCAGAAAGTCTGACCAACTATTTGTAGCCTATGCTGCTGGAGTACAAGGAAAAGCAATCTACAAACAATCAATTTCAAAATGGATTGGACACTGCATCAGATTCTGCTATTCTTTCCATGGAAAAGGTGTGCCAGCCAATATTAGGCCACATTCCACCAGAGCTATAGCCACATCCACAGCTTTCCTAAGAGGAGTGGCAACAAAGGACATTTTAGAGGCTGCTACATGGAGCTCCGTGCACACATTTACCAAACACTACAACCTGCCCTTATACTCCAGATCCCGAGCAGGCTTTGCTTCGGCAGTCCTGCAGGGCATTTTAGCTACACCATCCCTCTTAGTTCCATCCACCCCCAGCTTGGCTATGGTATTCAACCCATATGTTATGACTGCAGTTGCATTCTTGAAGGACATAGTACAGTTTTGTACCTACCATAAATGTAGATGTCCGATAGATATGCAACTGCAGTCGGATTTTCCCACCCTCCTACCCCTCTTCAACTTTCCTTATGGGTCCCTACCCCTATTCTTATTAGCTGGGGGTATCTCCTATGGTGTATCTGTTTATTACTGTTGTGCATGTCTGGAATTTTTTATCCATTCACCAAATTTAGCCTTCCTAGGAGGGCACCTGACATCTGGGGCAAGAAACACTGAAGAAGATGGCATCAGCCGATGCCTTTATACTCCAGCCGTTGTGACGTCGGAGAGGAGGCGACACCAGCCGACGCCGGACCCAGACTTTGGAATTCGGCCGACCAAGGGCTGCCTGAGGCAGGACAACCCATATGTTATGACTGCAGTTGCATATCTATTGGACATCTACATTTATGGTAGGTACAAAACTGTACTTTCTCAGCCCCCCGTAGAAAAAAGACCCAGGTTGGAGGAAGACTACCCTTCCTCAGATCAAGCTTCCATTTCCTCAGGTACTTCTGAGGACCAGGATTACTCCTATTCTCCCTATGAAGATTCTGATGCAGAGGAATCAATTCCCTCGGTTTCTCCCCCAGAGGACTATTCCTTCGGGGAAACTGTGCATACCTTGAGGGAACACTTCCACTGGGAAGGACAGGATTACTCGGATTCTAAGAAAAGGCTCCGAGAGTTTCTTCTTCCTCAACATAGGCCCCTTGCTCTTCCTCCTGTTTTAGATATTTTGGATGATGTTTTTGCAGAAGCCAGTCTGAATCCAGACTCCTTGCCTCCTGCCCAGTTAAACCAGACAGATACTACCAGGTCCCCTGATTCCCATCAGTTTTTATATAAAAGCCCTGCTGCTGACCCAGAAACCATTTCACAGGGTCCCAGGGGGATTAAGGCCTCTACTGCTAAAAATCCTTTACCTTCAGAGATTCCAGAGCTTTAGAAAGATGGGGGAAGAAGGTGTATACTTCTGCCACTTTAGCCATGAGGACATTAAACTGCCAATTTCACATGCTAAAAAATACCAGCAGTTTTTGATCTCCCAATTGAAACTTAAGATGACACAAACAGAACAACCAGATTTAAAAGAGATGCAGAATTTGTTGCATGGAGCAGAACAAGTGGGAAAACGTACTTTACAGTGTGGTTTTGATTCATTGGAGGCCTCATGTAGAGCAGCTGTCACCGGCTCTGATATATAGACATGCTTGGCTAAAAGAGCAAACCTTACCAGATCATGTAAAAGCAGTTATTGGATGCACCATTGCAAAAGGATGTATTATTTGGTGTCAAAGCAGAGGAGGTTTTAAAGAAAATGGAAGAAAAGGCAAAATCTATGCAAACAGTTAAATATTTCTTGCAGGTACAACCTCCTCGCTTCAGCAGAAACTGGCCATCAAAAAACTGGTCCTTTCCAGCCACCGACAGACCCCAGAGGGGTAGGTACAGACGCCCCAGGGGCAGAGGACAACCACAAGGTTCTTTCAGGCCTAGACAATGGCAAACAACAACTCCAAGAGGTGGCGAAGAAAGGCCTCAACCATTCAGGAAACAAGCTCAATGACTTCCCCCTACGCCTGCCAAACAAACATTTAATGGCAGCACCTTTGGGCGGAAAACTGGCCTTATTTTCAGACAATTGGCACATTATTACACAGGACAAATGGATTTTGGACATCATAAACAGAGGCTACAGATTCCACTTTCATACCCTTCCAAAAATGAAAGGCATGCCAAACCTGCCACAAAATCAATGGGCAGAGGCACAAAAACAAATTTCCGCTCTCATGGATATGAAAGCAATTCAAAAGGTACCTACAAAAGAACAAGGTCAAGGTTTTTATTCCAGACTATTTCTGGTACCAAGGAAGGACAAAGACTGGAGACCATCTTAGACCTATCTATCCTGAACACGTACTTAGAGGTACCAAAATTCAAGATGCTCACATTACAGCAGCTTCTTCCCATGCTGGGCAAGGAGTCTTGATTGGTAACGTTGGACCTCAAGGAGGCATACCTGCATGGTCCCTATCAGACAAGATTGCAGAAGATACCTCAGATTTCTTGCAGGTACAATGCATTATCAATTCTCTGCATTGCCCTTTGGCTTATCTACTGCGCACAGAGTATTTACGAAATGCCTGGCATCAGTAATTGCATTTTGCAGACAACGAGGAATACAAATCTACCCATATCTGGACGACTGCCTGATCCAAGCGGACAGCGAGGACATTCTTCTACAGCATCTGGCGTTTGTAATAAAAATGTTAAATTGCCTAGGGTACACAGTAAACAAAAAGAAATCAAAACTAATACCCTCACAACAGATAATATTCCTGGGTGCCAGCTTAAATACAACGGCCCAGATGGTTTACCTCACGCCAGACAAGCAAGGGCAACTGTCTCATTACTTCAGAAAAATGGCAACTTTAACCCGGCTAACTGCAAGGAAAATCCTGCAGGCTTTGGGGTTCATGGCATTCTGCATTCTACTAATACCATTTGCAAAGCTGCATATGAGGAAACTACAATGGTACCTGAAAAACTTATGGTCTCGACACAAACACAGCCTGGAAACAATTGTACCACTCATTCCCTGCCTTCAAAAGGAATTTTTGTGGTGGGCTCAAGCATGCCAAAGAAACACGGGTCTCCCTTTCTGCATGCCTCAAGCAAATCAAACCGTCACAACAGATGCTTCAGACTACGCCTGGGGAGCACACATGGCAGGTCAGTGCATTCAAGGAAGATGGTCTCAAAAACAGATGCACCTTCTCATCAACCAAAAGGAGATGCTAGCAGTGCAAAATGTTCTTACAGCCTTCAAGGACCTATTGCATCCAGGCCAACTGTTAATAAGAACAGACAACACCACAGTTATGTGGTACATAAACAAGCAGGGAGGCACACATTCCTACCTCCTGTGCAGACAGGCAATGACCCTGTGGAACACAGCATTGGCCTTACAAGTACAACTACAAGCGCAATTCCTGCCAGGAAAGGAAAACATACTGGCAGACAAATTAAGCAGAAATATGACAGATCCTCATGAGTGGGAGTTGCACCCTCTGGTATTCTCAACGATAACACGAAAATGGGGACAGCCAGACCTAGATCTATTTGCCTCCCACAGCAATTACCAGCTGAAAAAAATTCTGCACAAGGACCTATCATACATAGGCCTGGAAAGTGGACACTATCTTTCAGTTGGACAACATTGACAACCTATGCCTTCCCACCTCTACCTCTACTGACAAGTATTAATAAAAGTCAGAGCAGAGAGGCCACAAATGATTCTCATTGCTCCGGACTGGCCTCGCCAGCACTGGTACCCGCTCCTAAAGAACCTGTCTCGTTCACCACCTTGGATCCTACCTCAATTCCCACTTCTGTTGTCTCAGCAAAATTACAAGATCCTCCACAGTCTGCTCAGGACACTAAATCTAGCTGCATGGAAAATACCTTAACTTATCAATCTACACTCCTCTCAAAGGAGGTCCAGAATGTCATCTTGGAGGCCAGGAGACCAAGTACCAGAAATGCTTACTCAGACAAATGGAAGTGATTTTGTGCATGGAACCAAGCAAAAAGGCCAAAATCCTTGGATATTAAATATACCTCAGATTCTACAGTACCTAGCTGAGATGTTACAGTGGCCTTTCCTTCTCATCCATCAAAATCCACGCCTCAGCTATTTCAGCCCAATACAATACGGATCCTCCCTTATTCTCACATCCTTTACTAAGACTGTTCCTCAGAGGGGCAAATATAGAAGGCCCCCATGAAAATCACCAGCTCCAGCTTGGGACCTTAACTTCGTACTGGAAAAATTGACATTGCCTCCTTTCGAACCTGCCTCCACAGCAGAACTACAGTACTTGTCATGGAAAACAGCTCTGCTTTTGGCCATTACCTCAGCACGCAGGGTTTCGGAGCTACAGGCCCTTATTTCAGTGCAACCTTTCCTCATTTTCCATCAGGACAGAGTCTCCTTGCGTACCAACCCTACCTTCATGCCAAAGGTAGTATCCAGTGTGGCTTTGAATCAGGCTATCCATTTACCTACCTTTTATCCAAACCCCCAGAATAAAGGGGAGAGACTACTTCACTCCTTGGACATTCACAGACAACTTCGATACTATTTGGATAGGACAAAGTCATTCAGAAAATCTGAACAACTTTTTGTGTCTTATGCTGCTGGTGTTCAAGGAAAGGCGGTTTCCAAACAGACTGTTTCAAAATGGATAGCCCACTGTATCCGCTTTTGTTATTCATTTCATGGGAAAACAGTGCCAGGATACATAAGATCACACTCCACCAGGGCAACAGCTACCTCAGCAGCATACCTCAGGGGGGTCCCAACCAAGGACATTTTGGAAGCAGCTACTTGGAGTTCAGTGCACACTTTTACCAAATACTACCACCTGCCACTATACTGTAAGTCTAGAGCAGGCTTTGCCACAGCAGTCCTGCAGGGCATTCTAGCCCCTCCTAATTCAACTTAACACCAGCCACCCTTCCATAGCTTTGGGATTCACCCAAGTGTAATGACTGCAGCAGTATGGCACGATGAACATAGTACAATTTTGTACCTACCATAAATGTAGATGTTAGAGTGCACATACTGCTGCAGTCCAGGTTACCCTCCCTCCATCCCCTGTCAGGACAGGGCTTATGACAAACACCTCTAGCATACATCCAACTTGGGGTATTCCTATATGATGTATTTGCTTGCAACTACTGATTGGTTTTATTTACTTATGTAAGATTGCATAACATCATGTATTGCCAGCCTATTTGGGGGCACCTGACATCTGAAGCAAGAAAAACTGAAGAAAATGGCGTCGGCTGCCTCTTATACCCCCTGCCGCTCTGACGTTGGGGAAGAAGCGACGACGACCAACGCCGGACCAAGACTTTGGATTTCGGCCGACCGAGGGAGATGGCAGGATAACCCAAGTGTAATGACTGCAGCAGTGTATGCACTCGAACATCTACATTTATGGTAGGTACAAAACTGTACATCTGAAGTAGGCAGACTTCATTTGTCTGCAACCTGTGGGTATCGGATCCGATATCGGATCCGAGCCGGCAGTTCAAAAGCTTTAGGATCCGAGCTACTAGCTCCTCCCTCTACCCATAACCCCTTGCCAAGCCCTGACTGACCTCAGATTTTCGTTTGCCGCGTTCAAGTAGCCAACGGATTTCACGAGCTCCTGGTAGCAAGTATTTCATTCAGTTATTCTGACAGAAAAATATTTTTCTTTAAAACTTTTTTAGTTGAAAGTGTGTGTTTAGGCTTTTACTCCTCCCTTTAGCTTAACTTTTTCTCGGGTTTTGCGTAGTTTTTGTCGTGTGTGTGTGTGTTTAGGCCTGTTAGGGTGTACTATGGCAGAGGCACCTAAGGCTATATTCTCAAAATGTACCGAGTGTGGCCACAAGCTTTCTCCAGCTGATGGCCACACTCGGTGTGTTAAATGTCTGGGGGTTGAACACCTGTCATCTGGTTGTACCATATGTGCAGGGTTCAACCCTCGGGCCTTAAGAGAGCGGAGGTCGAAGTTGGTTCTGGAGGGACTTCTCCCTCCAGAATCGGCTTCGGCCTCTGCCCCTGCTAGTCAGCAGCCCTCCCCGGGTGCTGCGGTCTCCCTTACCTCGGCAGGGACTCAACCTCCCACCAAAAAGCCGGAGGATAGGGAGACCAGGAGAGAGAAAGAAAGACACAAGGAGAGGCACCACAAACGGCGGGCCGAAACCTCTGTCTCTGCCCCCCCGTCTAAGAGGGCCTCTCCTGTGGCTTCTTGCTCTCCTCATTCTCATCTCCACTCTCCCCGGTTCTCTTCTGGACCCGAGGAGATGGCGACTGGTCCTGCTTCGAGGTCACCGAGGCGGCATTCTAGGTCCGCCTCGGTGGCCTCATCTAGGTCCACTTACTCTGTCTGAAGCGGATATGGACCGGATGATGAGGCGTTTCATCCAGGCCCAGATGCAGATGGGAGTGCTCCTGCCCCCCCCCCCCCATCTGGGAGGGGCCTCTGTCCCCATAGCTCCTTCTCCGACCCGACTCCCGGGGTCGGAGCTGGGCAGAGTTGGATCCGGGGGTGGTTCGGATCCGATTGGTGGTCGGCGCACCTCAGATCCGATCCATCCCTTGAGTGCTTCGGGTACGAGCCTCGGATCCGAGGGAGCTGGTGTGTCTTCGGCTCCGTCCAGGTCGGAGCGCACCGGTCTCTCGGATCAGACAGTCTCGGCGCCGGCTCTGATCCATGCGTCGGATCCGAGTGGGGGTCGGCTCTCTGGGCTTAGAGAGATCGGCTCCCCCTCGGCCTTCGACGTGGTGGAAAGGGCGCTGTTGAGGACCTCCGGACCCCCGGTCCCTGCCGCGGCTCCACCCCGCACTCCCTCGCAGCTGGGCCAGGCTCCCATCAGCCGGTCCCAGGGACAGCCCGCCTCAATGTCCCAAGTAGTTCCCTTGGAACATCTTGGTGCTGGCGAGGACTCCTCGGACAGTCCCCCCCGAGGAAGTGCCTCGCAAGAGGAGGCACGTGGACTCCCCTGAGTCCATCACTGAAGACACAGACTTGGATGAAGGGGAGAGCTCCCCAAGATCACCCCCTGAGGATGTCTCATTTGGAGACATCATGGAAATGTTAAGGATCGGGGGGGGGGGGGGCGGTCTGCCCCCAAGGCCTCCTCAGACGAGTCTGTGTTCTTGGAGGCATTTGAGGTGGGCCCATCTATCTCTTGGGTGTCCCCTCCTGCCGATCCTCTGGTGGACCTTATTTCCACCAGAGCGTGGAAGGACCCGGACACCGTGGAGCCAATTCCGAAACGTCCGGATCGTATCCTTAGTCCCCCTGCAGACCGCACTCATTGGAGTAAGGGACCCCCAGTAGATGCCATGATGATGGCTGCAGCAACAAAGAGGGAGTTAGCTCAGGAGAGTCCCTCTATGCATCTCCCGAGCAGAGAGTCCCGCTCGATGTATCGCATTGGGAAGCGAGTCTTTAGTTCAGCAACCTTCTCTTTGAGAGCGCTGAACTACATGGCACATGTCATAAAGATGCAACGAGACCTGATTAAAGATTACGCTGCATCCCCCCCCAGAGTCCATGTCGGCGGAGGACAAACACATATACTCCACCCGTATGGCCACTCTCAGAGCGGTTTCAAATACTTCTATGCGGCTACTTTCTCATGCAACTGAGGGAACCGCTAGAGCTAGCGGAGTGGGCCTCGTCATGAGGCGTCAGGCCTGGCTCCGCCACTGTGACTTCGCAGAGCCCTTCAAAGCGACCTTCGCGAATGCCCCCTTCGATGGTTCTGCCCTTTTTGGCAAAACAGTCCGCGAAACGCTGGTCCAGAGCGAAAAGGATGGGAAGATGCTGTCTGCCGTCTGAGTCTGCTTCTCAGCTCCCCAGAGGTCCTTCTCGAAGAACCAAAAGGGACAGAAGAAGATGTGGTTCCGGAAATCGCAGCAATCCCAACCTGCTCCGGACAACCAGTTCTTCCGTGGCAGAGGACGACAGGGAGGTCGCCGTCCTAGAGGCAGAGGGGCTCCTAGGAACTTTGTGTCCAGAGAACCTTTCTCTGACAGACCCACGCAGCAACCCTGAAGGGTTGCCCGGCCGCCCATCTCTGGAGGCGGTCGGGGGCGGTTTTCGAAGCACCTGACAACATGGGAGTCAGTCACGTCAGATCGTTGGGTGCTTCGGGTGATATCCAGAGGCTATTCAATCCCCTTTCACAAAATACCCAGATTCCGAAGCCTCCCCGATGTACCACCCGATCAAAGGGAGGCAGCAGCTATCGAGATCACGCAGCTGCTAACAAAAAGAGCCATTCAGCGCGTCCCCCGAGATCAGACCGAATCAGGGTTTTACTCCAGGTTCTTTTTGGTGCCAAAGAAGACGGGGGACTTGAGACCGATTCTAGACCTGTCACAACTGAACCTGTCGGTAACCAAGCAAAAATTCCGGATGGTCACCTTACAATCTATCCTCCCCCTTTTGCGGGAGAACGACTGGATGTGCTCTATAGACCTCAAGGACGCGTACTACCACATTCTCATGGACAGACGGTCCAGGAGGTTCCTTCCGGCTGGGAGCCAGTCACTACCAGTTCAGGGTCCTTCCCTTTGGTCTCACCTCTGCCCCCAGGGTGTTTACCAAAGTACTAGCAGTGGTAGCGGCCCACCTGAGACTCCAGGGAATTCAGGTGTTTCCTTACCTGGACGACTGGCTCCTAACGGCGTCAAGGCATCTGCTGTGCTCAGCCAGGGACTATTTCCTTTACATGGCTCCTCGGCTGGGCATCACCATAAACAAAGAGAAGTCTTCATTGGCCCCCACACAGCTTATAGACTTTATAGGAGGAAGATTGGACACAAGAAAAATGCGGGCCTTCCTTACCACGGATCGACTGTCCAACCTGAGGTGTCATGTCGCGGCCATCTTACGTCCTGCTCCGGCAGCTTCGGTCCTGAGGGCCCTGGGTTCAATGGCGGCAGCCATTCCGCTTCTTCATGCTCTACTTCACATGCGGATTCTTCAATGGACCTTCCAGGTCCAATGGTCCCCGCTTTACTTCCCTCTCAGCAGCCCGATAGCTATCAGCAAGGCATGCAGGAGCTCCCTTCTTTGGTGGCTCCAGTCAACGGATCTCCTAACAGGGAAACCTTTCTGTGCTGCGTTCCCCCTAGCCACGGTGACCACGGACGCTTCTCGCTTCGGGTGGGGGGGACATTCAGCGGGAAAAATTGTCCAAGGCACGTGGAACAGTTCGGAGACCTCACTGCACATAAATGTCCTGGAGATGAGGGCGGTGCTATTAGCGTTGCAATCACTACACAGCCTTCTCCCTGCAGGGACTATTGCTATCCAGACGGACAACATGTCAGTAGTCTGGTACATCAACAAACAGGGAGGAACCAAGTCCTATCCCCTTTGCCCATTCCCAGACTCTCATGGCCTCTCGACAATCTCCACCAATTGCTTTCTTGTGGCAACGCACATTCTGGGAAGATCCAACATCCTGGCAGACGAGCTCAGTTGCACCATTCTTTCCCCTCACGAATGGTCTCTCAACACTCTAGTAGCGAAGCAGATTTTTGCCGCCTGGGGGCAACCCTGTTGCGATCTTTTTGCTTCTCCCTCAAACGCCAAATGCGACAGTTTCTAAGCTCTATTTCCCCCGTTCGGGGAATCCCCAAGAGACGCCCTGGTGCATGCTTGGCCTCCCGGTCTCCTTTACGCTTACCCTCCACTGCCTCTAATGCAGAAACTTTTGCAGAAAGCCAACAGCTTGGGGAGCAAAATGATTCTCATTGCCCCGTTCTGGCCTCGTCAACCTTGGTTCCCCTTCGTGTGGTCTCACAGAGTAAATCCTCCCTGGATTCTAGATCCGATTCCGGATCTCATCTCCCACCCTCAAGGGCTTCCAACTCCGAACCTTCACACCCTGAAGTTAACAGCCTGGCTGCTCCAATTCCATCCCTGATAAGGACTCCCGGTATCTCGTCACCTGTGAAAGCCATCTTAGTGGCGGCCCATAAACCTTCCACTAGGAAGGTTTATTGAAGCAAATGGAAGAGGTTTTCTATTTGGGCAGAACTTAATAACCTTGACCCCTTTTCTGCACCACTTTCGGCGGTACTGGACTTCTTGACAGACCTTTTTCAGCAAGGAGCAAGCTCTTCCACGGTGAAAGTTCAGATGGCAGCCATTTCCCATTACCATGTGGGTCGTGACTCAACACCTCTCATGGCTGCAAAAATTTGCAAAACCTTCCTCAAAGGTGCATTTCTCCTAAGGCCTCCGGTTAAGGAAGCTATACCACCTTGGGATTTATCTCTAGATGTCCTTCAAGGATGCATCTGCAGTCATAACATATGGGTTGTCCTGCCTCAGGCAGCCCTTCGGTCGGCCGGATTCCAAAGTCTGGGTCTGGCCTCTGCTGATGTCGCACTTTCCCCGACGTCAGAGCGTCTGGGGTATAAAAGCATCAGCCAACGCCATTTTCCTCAGTCTTTCTTGCCGCGCGGTGCCCGAAGCAGAAGCAATTTGCATGTGCCGGTCAGTCAGATCCTGTGATGAGAAGAAATTCAGCTACCGAAGACTTCGAAAAAGCTAAGTACCCCATTGGGGACTCTTTCTTGCCTCAGCCGATGTCAGATAAAGTAAATAATTGTTTAACTTGTGGGAAACAAATACCTCATAAGGATTTCCACTCTTACTGCCTTCCTTGCTTAGGCCCAGACCACGACGTCTCGGCCTGTTCAGCCTGTGCTTTCTTCAACCGATTAACTCTGACGTCGGTCGGAGTTTGCAGAGGAATTCTTTGGGGCTAATTTTGCATATAAGATGCCGTCGGAGACTCTGACTTCGCATTTGGTGAAAAAACGGAAGGACAAGGACCGACACTCATGGCCCGCGGTTTCGGCTGAAACCACGATAAGGCCTACCGCGAGTGTCTCTGTTTCGGCCAAAACAGAGTCCTCGGAGCTTCCTTTAACCGAATCCACTCAACTGACCACCGCAGCCCTGGAGGCCCCGGCTGAGTCGGCTACTGAGCTACCTACCGAAACCAGTGTCCAGGAAATGTCCAACACAATACCTTTGGACAAATCTACTCCTGCACGTGGGGCAGCTAGACCCCCTGCTTCCATGTCCATTAAGGCTTTTTCCAGGGATAAAGCTGCTAAACTTACTAAAGCTTTGCCTCCCAAAACTACCTCCCAGAGGCCTTCTTCTTCTAGTTCTCAGATCCTCAGCCTTGCAGAGGATCTTATTTCTTTAATTAGAGGTTCTCAGCCTCACCCGGACAGGGGCTCTCACCCACCACCAGACAAAAGGCCCATCACTGAGCCCTCTGACCAACACTCTTCAGATGAGTCCACGGATGGATCTGAGTTAACAGACCACCAGGAGGAGGCTTATTCGCCCTATGAGGATTCTGATGCTGAAGAATCTATTCCTTCGGCCTCCCCTCCTGAAGAGTTTTCTTTTGGTGACACACTACATTCCATGAGAGAGCATTTTCAATGGCAGGGTCAGGAATTCTCTGATTCTAGAAAGAGATTAAGGACCTTTTTGCATTTGCCTCAACATAGGCCCTTAGCTATACCTCCTGTTTTGCATGTTATTGATGATGTGTACAATGATGTTAGTACAGCCCCTGATACTCTTCCCCCCAGCACCTGCCAAACCTGATAGATACTACAGGGTCCCGGATTCTCATTTCCATCTGTATAAGGCCCATTCCGCAGACTCCGACACTATTTCTCAGGGCCCTAAAGGGGTTGCAGCTGCCACTGCCAAAAATCCTCTACCTTCTGAAAGGGAGTCTAGAGCTTTAGAGAGAGGAGGAAAGAAGGTATATACTTCTGCAACTCTTTCTGTGAGGGCATTAAATTGTCAATTTCATATGATACAGTACCAAGAGTATTTGTTAGATGAACTGAATAAGAAACTTTCTTCTTCTGAACCCCTTGACCGTAAATCCCTTCAGGACCCTGGTACATAACTCGCAGCAGATTAGTAATCATTTCTTAAAGTATGGTTATGATGCACTGGAGGCTTCATGTAGGTCAGCTATGACTGGGGCAGTTATTCGTAGGCATGCCTGGCTGAAGGTACAATCCCTGCCAGACCATGTTAAAGCTAAACTCCTGAATGCTCCAATGGAAAAACAAAAATTATTTGGCTCTTGGGCTCAGGAGGTCTTAAAGAAGTTTGAAGAAAAGGCTAAATCTGTGCAAACAGTTAAGGATTTTCTGCAAGTACAACCACCGAGATTCAGCAGAAACTGGCCTACTAAAAATTGGTCCTTTCCAGACTCGGACAGAGCCCAGAGAGGCAGGAACAGGCGTCCCAGAGGTAGAGGGCAAGCTAGGGGCTCCTACAGAGGCCGTCAGTGGCAGCCTACCAACCAGAGAGGTAGTGCAGCAACAACTACTACTACACCAGGACAGACACAATGACTTCACTTTGATTCCGCCTACCAGGGCTCAATTGGAAGCACCCTTGGGCGGAAAGCTTTCTTTATTCTCAAAAAACTGGCATTATATTACAAGGGACACCTGGACACTGCAAATAGACAAAGGATACAGGTTCCACTTCCATACTTTGCCAAGAAGAAACGGAATGCCAAACCTGCCACCAAATCAGAGGGCAGAGGCTTTAAAGCAGATCAACAACTTACTTCAAATGAAAGCCATAGAAAAGGTACCTCTTTCAGAACAAGGTCAAGGATTCTACTCCAGATTATTCCTTGTTCCAAGAAAAGAAAATCAATGGAGGCCTATTCTCGACCTGTCCGCACTAAGTACTTTCCTCATTGTGCCAAAATTCAAGATGCTGACCCTACAGCAACTTCTTCCCATGCTGGGCAAGGAGTCTTGGCTGGTGACTCTAGATCTCCAGGAGGCATACCTGCATGTCCCTATTCGACCAAGTTGCAGAAGACACCTCAGATTTCTTGCAGGATCAGAGCATTATCAGTTCTCAGCATTGCCCTTTGGCTTATCTACTGCGCCCAGAGTATTCACGAAATGCCTGGCATCAGTAATTGCACACTGCAGACTTCAGGGGATTCAAATCTACCCATATCTGGACGACTGCCTTCTACAAGCGGACAGCAAGGAAAATTTGATAAAGGACTTGGCATATGCCATCCACCTACTACAGGCCTTGGGATACACAGTCAACATCCAAAAATCAAGACTTGTTCCATCCCAAAGGATAACCTTTTTGGGTGCAGATCTAGACACAACCACCCAAATGGCCTTTCTCACAGAAGAAAAACAAAAACAACTTCCGGATTACTTCATGAATCTGACAAGACAAACTCAGCTAGCTGCAAGGAAAATCCTGCAGGCCCTGGGTTACATGGCATCCTGCATAATTCTGATTCCACAGGCCAGGCTGCATATGAGAAAATTACAATGGTACGTAAGGAGTGTATGGTCTCAGCACAGTCTAGAAGCTTTGATACCAATTATTCCTTGCCTTCAAAAGGAATTCCTGTGGTGATCTCATGCCTGCCAGTCCAACAGAGGGTTGCCTTTCAGCAAACCAAGAACAAAGCAAACCATCACCACGGACGCTTCGGACCGAGGATGGGGAGCACACATGGAGGGCAAATGTATCCAAGGACTATGGTCTCAAGGACAGCTGCGCATGCACATAAACCAAAAGGAAATGCTGGCAGTGATACACGCAGTCGAGGCCTTCAAACCTTTCCTCCATCAAGGTCACCTGTTAATAAGGACAGACAACACCACAGTCATGTGGTACATAAACAAGCAGGATGGCGCACATTCCTACCCCCTATGCAGGCTGACTATGAATCTATGGGAGCTGTGCCTGAAACTCAATATCCAACTACAGTCCCAGTTCGTGCCAGGGAAAGAAAATGTACTGGCAGACAGCTTAAGCAGAACTACCATGGATGCACACGAATGGATGCTGCACCCAGATATCTTCCTACTCTTAACAAAAGCATGGGGAAAGCCGGAGATAGATCTGTTCGCTTCCCCCCACAACCATCAACTGAAGACATTCTGCTCCAGGACGTATCACCCAAAAGCTTGGAGGGTGGACTCCCTCTCTTTCAGCTGGAAAGCTCTAAAAGTATATGCCTTCCCAACCTCTCCCATTAATGTCCAAGGTTTTACTGAAGATCAGGGCAGAACAGCCAAGAGTGATTCTGATAGCTCCAGACTGGCCAAGGCAGCACTGGTACCCACTACTGAGGAGCATGTCACAGGCGAAACCATGGCCTCTCCCCCTATGGCCTCTTCTTCTGACGCAGAACAACTTCAAGATCATGCATCCCAACTTGTAAACATTGCAACTAACTGCCTGGAAAATTCCATAAATCCCCCTCACAATAACTTATCACAGAGAGTAAAGGACATTATTATGGAAGCTCAACGGCCTTCCACAAGGAAGACATACTCAGCAAAATGGAAAAGATTTCTCATTTGGAGCACAACAAAAGGCTTAGATGTGACAGTGGCGAGTATGACGCATATTCTGGAATACTTAGCAGAATTGTTCCACAACGGCCTGTCCTATTCTTCCATAAAGATTCATGCCTCAGCAATTTCAGCATAATACAATGTGGATCCACCTATCTTCTCGCACCCTCTCCTCAGGCAATTTCTGAGAGGTATCAAAAACGTCAATCCTCCAAGAAAACCCCCTTTACCAACTTGGGATCTCAACTTTGTGCTGGAGAAACTAACACTTCCTCCCTTTGAACCAGCAGCATCGGCGGATCTACAGTTTTTGTCTTGGAAAACTGCATTCCTTCTGGCCATAGCTTCAGCAAGAAGAGTATCTGAGTTACAAGCTTTAATGGCAGTACAGCCATTTCTTATCTTCCATCAGGACAGAGTTTCACTAAGAACTAATCCTACTTTTATGCCAAAGGTGGTATCTAGGGTATCCCTGAACCAAGCTATTCACTTGCCTACATTCTTCCCAAATCCACAAAACAGAGGGGAAAAACTTCTACACACTCTGGATATACACAGGCAACTATGCTACTACTTGGACAGAACTAAAAGTTTCAGAA
>NC_056743.1:703002590-703057590 GCF_019279795.1 Protopterus annectens
CGCACTTTCCCGGCGTCAGAGCGTCTGGGGTATAAAAGCATCAGCCAACGCCATTTTCCTCAGTCTTTTCTTGCCACGCGTTGCAAGCAGAAGCAATTTGCATGTGCCGGTCGTCGGATCCAGAGATGAGAAGAAATTCAGCTACAAGACTTCTAAAGCTAAGTACCCCATTGGGGACTCTTTCTTGCCTCAGCCGATGTCAGAAAAAGTTAACAATTCTTTAACCTGTGTGAAACAAATATCTCATAAACATTTCCAGTCTTATTGTCTCCCTTGTTTAGGCCCAGCCCACGGCGTAGCAGCCTGTTCAGCCTGTGCTTTCTTCAACCGATTAACGCTGGCGTCGGTCGGAGTTTGCAGAACAGTTCTTTGGGGCTGATTTTGCATATAAGATGCCGCCGGATCCTCGACTACCCCCCAAAAAACGGAAAGATAAAGACCGACACTCATGGCCCGCGGTTTCGGCTGAAACCACGATAAAGCAAACCGAGTGTCTCTGTTTCGCCAAAACAGAGTCCTCAAAGCTTCCTTTAACTGAATCCACTCAACTGACCACTGCAGCCCTGGATGCCCGGCTGAGTCGGCTACTGAGCTACCCACGAAACCAGTGTCCAGGACTTATCAGACACCATCCCTTTGGATGTCTCTACTCCTGCACGTGGTGCTGCTAGGCCTCCAGCTGCCATGTCCATTAAGGCCTTCGCCAGGGCTAAAGCAGCTAAGACTACTAAAGCAGTGCCTGTTAAACCTACATCCAGGCCTTCTTCTAGTTCTCAAATGCTCAGCTTTGGCAGAAGATTTAATTTCTTTAATTAGAGGATCTCAATCTCACCCAAACAGGGCCTCTCAGCCACCAGAGAAGAGACCCAGGGCAGAGCCCCCTGAGCCAGGGTCTTCTGATGATGCTGCTGATGAATCAGACATAACTGACCAGCCTGAGGCTCCCTTCTCCAATTTTGAAGATTCTGATGCTGAAGAATCCATTCCAGCTGCTTCCCCACCAGAATAATTCTCTTTTGGTGAAACCTTGCATGCCATGAGAGAACAATTCCAATGGCAGCAACAGGATTTTCAGACTCCAGAAAAAGACTTAGGACCTTTCTGCACCTCCCACAGCACAGGCCCTTAGCTATACCTCCTGTTCTCCTGTGGTGGATGATGCTTACAATGATGTTTGCAGCCCAGATTCTTTTCCCCAGCCCCTGCCAAACCAGACAGATTTTACAGGGTGCCAGATACTCATCACCACCTTTACAAGGCCCCACTTGCAGACCCAGAAACTATATCCCAGGGTCCCTAAAGGCAGTAGCAGCTGCCACAGCTAAAACCCTATTCCTTCTGAAAGGGAAGCAAGGTCACTAGACAGATGGGGTAAAAAGGTCTACTCTTCAGCTACACTCTCAGCTAGAGCTTTAAACTGTCAGTTTCATATGATACAATACCAAGAGTTTATGCTTGATCAGTTAACTAAAAACTAACCACTGATGAATCTCTTGATAAGAAATATGTATTAGAGATGGTACATAACATACAACAGGTTAGCAACCATTCCTTAAAATGTGGCTATGATGCACTGGAGGCTTCATTTAGATCAGCCATGACAGGCACAGTGATAAGAAGGCATGCATGGCTAAAGGAACAATCTTGCCGGATCATGTTAAAGCTAAGTTGCTAGATGCTCCTATGGACAAGACAAGTTTGTTTGGTACACCTGCCCAGCAGGTTATGAAGAAAATGGAAGAAAAGGCAAAATCTGTTCAAACTGTTAAAGATTTCTTGCAGGTTCAACCCCAAGGTTTAGCAGGAACTGGCCTGCCAAAATTGGTCCTTTCCTGACTCCACAAAATTTCAAAGAGGCAGGAATAGGCGTCCCAGAGGCAGAAACCAATCCAGAGGAGGTGCCTACAGAGGCCGACAGCGGCAAGGTAACAACAGAGGCACAGACACAGCCACTGCCACTACATCAGCACAACCACAGTGACTTCACTTTGATTCCGCCTACCAGGGAACAAATAGCAGCTCCTCTAGGCGGAAAGTTAACCTTATTTTCAAAGAACTGGCACTACATAACAAAAGACAAGTGGATTTTACAAACCATAGATCAAGGTTACAGGTTCCACTTCCACACTTTACCAGTCAAAGAGGAATGCCAAATCTACCTCCAAATCAAAAACAGAGGCTCTCGCAGATAATGGAGTTAGCAAACATGAGAGCTGTGGAAAGAGTACCAACAGCAGAACAAGGAAAGGGTTCTACTCCAGACTATTCCTAGTTCCAAGAAAGGAAAAAATGGAGACCAATTCTCGACCTGTCCACCTTAAATACATACATCATTGTCCCAAAATTCAAAATGCTGACCCTACAGCAACTTCTTCCCATGCTGGGCAAGGAGTCTTGGCTGGTAACTCTAGATCTCAAGGAGGCATACCTGCATGTCCCTATTCGACCAATCTGCAGAAGATACCTCAGATTTCTTGCAGGATCAGAGCACTATCACTTCTCAGCATTGCCCTTTGGCTTATCTACTGCCCAGAGTATTCACAAAATGCCTGGCATCAGTAATTGCACACTGCAGACTACAGGGATTCAAATTTACCCATACCTGGACGACTGCCTGCTACAAAGGGGACAACAAAAGCAAGCTGACAACAGATTTACAAAGGGTCATTTACTTGCTACAAGGACTGGGATACACAGTCAATTTACAAAAATCAAGACTGATACCATCCCAAACAAGGACATTCTTGGGTGCAGATCTGGACACAGTACAACAAATGGCATTCCTGACTACAGAAAAACAAAAGAACTTCCTCTTTACTTCTTGGCACTAACAAAACTGAACAAGTTAACAGCAAGAAAAGTTCTGCAGGCCTTGGGCCTCATGGCATCATGCATAATCTTGGTCCCATTTGCCAGACTACATATGAGAAAATTACAGTGGTACCTAAAGAATTTATGGTCCCAACACAGACACAGTCTAGAAACAGAAATCCCACTAATTCCATGCTTAAAACAGGAGTTCCTATGGTGGGCTCAGGCATGCCAGTCAAACAGAGGCCTACCCTTTCAGCAGATGTCAAGCAAAGCCAGACCATCACAACAGACGCTTCAGACCTAGGATGGGGGCCCACATGCTGGACAAATGTATCCAAGGATTGTGGACACAGGATCAACTTCACCTGCACATCAATCTAAAAGAAATGCTGGCAGTGAAACTGGCAATCCAAAAGTTCAAACCATTTCTCCAGAGGGCCAGTTGATAAGGACAGACAACACCACAGTCATGTGGTACATCAACAAACAGGGAGGCACTCATTCATACCCCCTATGCAGAATGACCTTGGAGCTGTGGACCCTGGCACTCAGCTACAACATTCAGTTACAGGCAATATTTGTACCAGGGAAAGACAATACTCTAGCAGACATATTAAGCAGAACCACTATGGATGCCCACGAATGGAAGCTGCACCCAGACATCTTCAAGACCATCTTAAGAAATGCATGGGAATGCCACAGATAGACCTATTCGCATCACCTCTCAATCACCAACTCAAAACATTCTGCACAAGGACATTCCACCCACTAGCATGGAAAGTGGACTCACTCTCCTTCAACTGGAAAGGCCTAACAGCATATGCATTCCCACCTCTTCCTTTGATACACAAGGTACTACTAAGATCAAGGAAGAACAGCCAAGGATAATCCTGATAGCTCCAAACTGGCCAAGACAACACTGGTACCCACTACTGAGGAGCATGTCTCGAACAATGGCCAATCCCCTGATGCCTTTGATGTTAACTCAGAACAACTTCAGCATCATACATCCAAACCTAAAACATTGCAACTGACTGCATGGAACATCACATAGCAGCAGCTAATCCAGAACTTTCCCAAAGAGTTAAAGACATTATTCTTGAAGCTCAGACCTTCAACAAGAAGGAACTATGCTGGAAAATGGAAAAGGTTTGTCATTTGGAGCACAAAGAGGAAAAGATGTGTCAAACATAGATATGCCTAACATTCTGGAGTATCTGGCTGAACTTCTTCATTCAGGCCTGTCCTATTCCTCCATCAAGATACATGCATCAGCTATTTCAGCAGAATACAGCTTTGATCCACCTGTTTTCTCGCACCCTTTGCTCAGGCAGTTCCTCAGAGGAATCAAGAATGTAAAACCTCCAAGGAAACCACCATTACCAGCTTGGGATTTAAACTTTGTGCTAGAAAAACTGACACTATCCTCCTTTGAACCAGCAGCAACAGCAGACCTACAACACCTGTCATGGAAAACTGCTTTCCTACTGGCAATTACTTCAGCAAGGAGGGTTTCAGAACTACAGGCCTTAATGGCAGTGCAACCCTTCCTAATCTTCCACCAAGATAGAGTGTACATGAGAACTAATCCTACATTTATGCCAAAGGTGGTATCCAGGTGTCTTTAAACCAGGCAAAATCCACTTGCCTACCTTCTTTCCCAACCCACAAAACAGAGGGGAAAGAATACTGCATACCTTGGATGTACATAGGCAACTATGCTACTACTTGGACAGAACAAAAAGTAGCAGAAAGACTGACCAACTTTTGTAGCCTATGCAACAGGAAGGGAAGGAAAAGCTATTTCAAACAGACAATCTCCAATTGGATAGGAAATTCCATTCGATACTGTTACTCCTTCTATGGACTACCACTTCCACAGAACATAAGACCTCATTCTACAAGGGCCACAGCCACTACCACAGCCTTCTTAAGAGGGGTGGCAACCAAAGACATTATTGAAGCTGCTACTTGGACCTCCGTGCATACATTTGCCAAGCATTATAATTTGCCTCTATATTCCAGATCCAGAGCAGGGTTTGCCACTGCTGTACTGCAAGGGATCCTAAACACACCATAATCTACTTTATCCTCCTCCCTAGTTGGCTATGGTATTCTACCCATTTGTTATGACTGCAGATGCATCCATGAAGGACATAGTACAGTTTTGTACCTACCATAAATGTAGATGTCCGAACTGGATAGCATCTGCAGTCAGGATTATCCTCCTCCTTCCCCTCTGTGGTACTCCTAGGGTGTTTACCCTCCTAATAGCTAGCTGTTGGGGAGTCTATTATGGTGTATTTGTTTGTATATATGTACATACATGCTTATTGTTGTGTTTACCTCTATCTATTTGGAAACATTGGCATCTATCCAAATTTGGCCTGCAAGAGGGCTACTGGCATCTGGGGCAAGAAACACTGAGGAAAATGGCGTCGGCTGATGCTTTTTTACCCCAGGACCAACAGAGATGGCGTCGGGGAAAGTGCGACATCAGCCGAGGCCAGACCCAGACTTTGGAATCCGGCCGACCGAAGGGCTGCCTGAGGCAGGACAACCCATATGTTATGACTGCAGATGCATACCTATCGGACATCTACGTTTATGGTAGGTACAGAACTGTACTTTCTGCAGGCCCTAACCTCTTCCCCCTTTTGAGCCTGCAGCCTCTGTGGATTTAAAATACCTTTCATGGAAAACTGCCTTCTTAGTAGCCATTACATCGGCTAGAAGGGTTTCTGAACTCCAGGCTTTGTGTGTCAAACCACCATATCTTTCCTTTTTTCCGGATAGGGTGTTCCTCAGGACCAATCCTTCATTTCTACCGAAGGTCTCTTCAGAATCCAATATCAACCAATCGATTAATTTACCAGTTTTTTTCCCCAACTATAAAAACAAAGGAGAATATAAATTACATTCTTTAGATGTTCACAGGCAGCTGCGCTTCTGTATTCGCAGAACAGCTGGTCATAGGAAATCCGATCAACTGTTCATCTCCTTTGCAAAATTCACACTGGGTAAGGCAGTCTCTAAAGTTACCCTGTCGAAGTGGATTTCTAACTGTATCTTGCAGGCTTATGACACCTCAGGAAGGCCACCGCCTCAGAGAATTACAGCGCATTCTACCAGGGCAGTATCCACGTCTGCTGCTTTTAAGTCTAGAGTGCCTTTGGATAATATGTGCAGCAGCCACTTGGACTTCATCTCATACTTTCATCTTGCATTATAAAGTGGATGTTGTTTCCAGAGGGAGAGCATCCTTTGGCTCTGCGGTGCTCCGGAACATCCTTCCATGACGGCCACCCAAGGTTTAGGTAGCTGGGGACTCTGTCCCACAGGTTGCAGACAAATGAAGTCTGCCTACTTCAGATTAAGAAGTTATGTACTCACCATAACGTTCCATCTGAGTAGGTGACTTCATTTGGATGCAACCATCCCCCTGACCTTATTAGCAATATTAGTACTGGTTTTCCAGGAGTCTGGTTTACACGGCAAACTCAATCTGAGGTCAGTCAGGGCTTGGCAAGGGGTTATGGGTAGAGGGAGGAGCTAGGAGCTTGGATCCTAAAGCTTTTGCGGATCCGATACCCACAGGTTGCATCCAAATGAAGTCCCCTACTCAGATGGAACGTTATGGTGAGTACATAACTTCTTATTTATGGATGTCCTTTTAGAGGCCTGGAGGCCTAGCACCAGGAAATCTTACTCAGAAGAATGGAAGAGATTCTGTGCCTGGAACCAGGCTCAAAGCCTTGACCCTCTGGTCCCAAACATTCCTCAGATTTTACAATACTTAACTGAGATGCTGCACAAAGGCCTATCCTTCTCATCAATTAAGATCCATGCCTCTGCCATTTCAGCACATTACAACACGGATCCTCCTTTATTCTCTCATCCCTTTCTAAAGCAGTACCTCAGAGGGGCAAAAAAACATAAGACTGCCCCGGAGAGCACCAACACCAACTTGGGACCTCAATTTTGTTTTGGAAAAACTGACCCTGCCACCTTTTGAGTCAGCCAATACAGCCAATCTAAAATTTTTATCATGGAAAACAGCTCTGCTCCTGGCAGTAACTTCAGCACGAAGAGTCTCAGAGCTACAGGCAGTAATGGCAGGTGGAACCTTTTATAATTTTTCATCAGGACAGGGTTTCGTTAAGGACAAACCCTACCTTCATGCCAAAGGTGGTATCTAGTGTGGCTCTTGACCAAACCATCCATTTGCCAACTTTTTATCCAAACCCCCAGAATAAAGGGGAGAAACTTCTGCACTCTTTGGACCTACACAGACAGCTACTCTTCTCCTTGGACAAAACAAAAGCTTTCAGGAAAACTGAGCAACTGTTTGTAGCATATGCTGCAGGATCACAGGGCAAAGCTATATCAAAACAGACCATCTCCAAATTGATAGGACACTGTATTCGTTACTGCTACACACAGCATGGAAAATCAGTCCCTAATAACATTAGGCCACATTCTACCAGAGCAACAGCCACTTCAACAGCCTTTCTCAGAGGAGTACCTATCAAGGAAATTTTGGAGGCTG
The DNA here is from genome assembly GCF_019279795.1 of Protopterus annectens. NCBI lineage: Eukaryota > Metazoa > Chordata > Ceratodontiformes > Protopteridae > Protopterus > Protopterus annectens. The sequence continues at coordinate 703,009,954 of NC_056743.1, forward strand.
CAACTTGGAGTTCAGTGCACACCTTTACCAAGCATTACCACTTGCCTCTTTACTCTAAATCCAGAGCAGGATTTGCCACTGCAGTTCTGCAGGGCCTCATAGCCACTCCTAACTCTTTATAGACCAGCCACCCAACCTTAGCTTTGGGCTTCTACCCATGTGTAATGACTGCAGCAGTGTAACACGAACATAGTACAGTTTTGTACCTACCATAAATGTGGATGTTGGAGTGTTCACATTGCTGCAGTCCAGGTTACCCTCCCTCCCCTCTGAACTAGCTGGACTTATCTATACCTTTCTATCCTATACAACCTTTGTGGTGTATTTGCTTGTAACTGAAGGTATTGTTTTTTTTATCTATATACTTTTTATTAGCAATATATATTGCCTACCTGCTTGGGGGCACCTGACATCTGGGGCAAGAAAAACTGAAGAAAATGGCATCTGATGCATCTTGTATACCCCTGGCGTACTGACGTCAGGGAGGAGGCGACAGCAACCGTCGCCGGACCAAGACTTTGTAACTCTGGCCGACTGCGGGACTGCCTGACGGCAGGAAAACCCAAGTGTAATGACTGCAGCAGTGTGAACACTCTAACATCTACATTTATGGTAGGTACAAAACTATACTTTCTGTTCATACCTTCACCAAGCATTACCACCTGCTTATCTTTTCCAAATCCAGGGCGGCCTTTGGAACCGCAGTACTGTAGGGCATTCTAGCCAGCCGCAACTCTTCTTTACTGCTTCCACTCATTCTTCAGCTTTTGGGAATAAACCCAAGTGTGACGACTGCAACAGTGAAACGCGAAGAACATAGTACAGTAGTGTACATTTACCATAAATGTAGATGTTGGTGTATTCACTGTTGCAGTCCTAGTTTCCCACCCTCCAGCCCCCTTGTCTCTTTCTCTTTCTTTCTTTCCCCCACACACTCCTTATAGGGCTGTTGATATTTACTTTTTACTGGTGGTGGTTTTCCACCGTAACTTAGCTCCCTATTTGGAGCAAGAAAATCTGATGTACTGCTGTCGGCTACCTGTTTTTATACCACTGACGACCTGACATCTGTCCTAGAGCAACAGAAAACTACGCAGAAATACCAAGCCTCTAGTATTCGGGCCGACTGAGGGCTACCCCTGGCAGGATATAACCCCAAATGTGATGACTGCAACAGTGACTACACTCTAACATCTACATTTATGGAAGTGCACACAACTGTACTTTCCAGAACTGCGGTGGTGGTGCTGCGGTAGCATTGTCACCTCACAGTAAGACGCTTTCCGGTTCGATTCTCAGCTAGGGTCTCTTCTGCGTGGAGACATGCGTGAATGGGCGTACCTTCATTGAAGGTTGTGCGTCAGGGCTGGTAACTTGTCACGTAAAAATCAACTACCTATCATTAGTGGACCGGAGTTCCACTGTGTGGACCCCTAACCGGGAATAGCCGAAAGACACAGCAACAACACAACTGTACTTTCCAGCTGTCTGTCCGTCGGACATGGAGTCTCAGTAATTCATATTTCAGAAACAGGGTTGTTTTCAGTGGTACTCATACAGCCTACTTCAGAGAGATGGTGGTTCAAGGCTGTGTGTGTAAATGGTATATTTGGATCAGTGCTGTATTCCAGTTGGCCACTAAAAATAAGCAATGGAGCTGTCAGAAAAATAATGCACTTTATGTTGGAGAGGTTACTGAGTATGCCCTTAAGACACACCAGCCTTGACCACGCCGAACATGTCTTGTAGTTCTGGGAATGGTGCTTCCGGAGCTGCTGGCTTCTGTGTCGCTTGCTAGCACGCATCGCTTAAGTTTGATTGTTACCAGGATACTAAGGTGGCCATGTTTAGGTGTCCATCTATATCTCTTGAGAATGAGGTATATGAGCACTTTGAAAATGTGGGGAAGCAGGAAAAACTGTTACGACTGTATTTCCTCCTCTATAGGCATACTCTTTAACAGGGTGAAAAGGAGCCGTTAACACATTGAACAGTAAAAGCTACTGTAGCAGTTTACCAGGCTCGGAGGCAAAGATTCTGTGCATTTGCTAGGAAGCAGTGATCCAACTACAGCCAGACAGCATTCCTGAGGCCTTGTCTTGCTCTGGGTGGGGGGTGGAGTTGAGGGCCATCTCTTCCCTCCATCTTTGTCTGAACATGGTGCTGAAAGTGCATGCAGTCGCAGAACCCAAGTGAAGATCTTTCCTCTGTCTACATCACTGGCTCATTGCTGCTTACATCTATTGTATTCTCATCCAGGGAGAGTCTGCCTTGATATATCCATTTTCTCGGAGTAATTATGAAGTCTTGGTTGCTATCACTCCAGCTTTTGACCTTTTGTAGGCTATCAGTTAGTAACAGCCCCTTGCCCGGCATGTCTTGCTTTTTAATGCAGACCTTAACTAGTTTTGCCTTGCTCTTGGCTGAAACATTGGGGGAATAATGGCTACAATTCCAAGCTGTATATGAGCATTTTACTGTGGATGATGCCGATTCTGGGGTCCCAGAATGCTGACCCCATGACCATTCCCATATAGAATTCCAAGGCCTGCAAACCTTTCGTGTTGGGCAGTCTTTCCTTTCCAGTGTAACCTGAGGTGCTTTGCATATGATGATCATCGTGCATATAGCTGCAGTCATAACAGATGGGTTCTCCTGCCGTCAGGTGGGTCCTCGGTCGGCCGAATTGCAAAGTCCAGTTCCGGCATTGGTTGTCGTCGCTTCTTCCCTGACGTCAGTGCGACAGGGGTATAAAGGAACCAGCCGACGCCATTTTCTTCAGTCTTGCCACGCGGTGCCCGAAGCAGAAGCAGTTCGCAAGTGCCGGTCGGCCAGCTCCTGAGATTACGAATATTTTTCAACCGAAGACTTCTAGAAAGCTAAGTACCCCGTTGGGGAAACTTTTCTTGCCTCAAACCGATATCAGACAAAGTTAATAATTGCATTTCATGTGGGAAGCAAATACCGCATAAGGATTTTCATTCCCTCTGTATACCTTGCTTAGGCCCAGACCACGACGTCTCGGCCTGTCGTTTTTGTGCTACGTTCAACAGACGCACTATTGAGCGTCGGGCGGAGTTCGCCCAACATTATTTTGGCAAAAAGTTTAATTACAACATGTTGTCAGATACTCCAACTCCAATTTTGAGTAAACGACGTAAAGATAAGGACTGACATACGAGGTCCGCGACTTCTACCGACACCACGCTAAAGCCGACTACATGTGCTCTGGTTCTCAGCGAGGTGCCTATGCAGCCCCTGACTACAGATGACACTTCATTAGCGGTGCCTTCTGTGCCCAAGGTCGCAGGCTCTTCGGCCCACACCCCGACTACAGATACCAAAGTCACTCTTGGCGGGGAAACTCAGAGTTCCGACAGGCCTGCCACCTCTCAAGGTGTCTTCAGGCCTTCTTTTTCCATTAAGGCTTACACTAAATCTAAAGCAGCCATGCTTTCTAAAAGACAAGCTGTACAGGGCCCTTCTCAAGGCCCCATGCCTAAAAAGCAGATGCTCAAAATGGCTGAGGATTTGATTACTCTTATCAGGGGTTCTCAACCCCCCACCCCGGACAAAAGGCCCAGAGTGGAGGAAGAATACCTTTCCTCGGACCAGGCCTACATTACTTCAGAGCATTCTGAGGACCAGGAACATTCTTACTCCCCTTTCGAAGATTCTGATGCAGAGGAGTCCATTCCTTCTGTCCCCCCCCCCCTGAGGATTACTGTTTTGGGGAAACCTTGTATACCTTGAGGGAACACTTCCACTGGGAAGGCCAAGAGTACTCAGACTCCAAGAAAAGGCTCAAGGATTTCCTCCTGCTCCCTCAGCACAGGCCTCTGGCTATACCTCCTGTCTTAGACATATTAGATGATGTGTATTCTGAGGCCAGCCTTAACCCAGATTCTTTACCTCCAGCTCCAGTCAAACCTGACAGGTATTACCGGGTGCCTGATTCACACCAATTCCTATACAAAAGCCATGCGGCTGACCCAGAAACTATTTCACAGGGTCCCAAGGGAATTAAGGCCCCCACTGCCAAAAATCCATTACCTTCAGAGAGAGATTCCAGAGCTTTAGAAAGGTGGGGGAAAAAGGTATACACCTCTGCCACTTTAACCATGAGGGCATTAAACTGTCAGTTCCATATGTTAAAGTATCAACAGTGTTTGTTATCTCAGTTGAAAAGCAAAATGTCACAACCTGAACAACCAGACTTGAAGGAGTTGCAGGATTTGTTGCACAGTGCAGAGCAAGTGGGTAAACATACCTTGCAGTGTGGTTTTGATGCTTTAGAAGCCTCTTGTGGAGCTGCCGTTACAGGGTCAGTCATACGTGTAGACATGCTTGGCTCAAAGAGCAAACCTTACCAGATCATGCCAAAGCTAAATTACTAGATGCACCTCTTCAAAAAGATGTATTGTTTGGTGTTAAAGCTGAGGAGGTATTAAAGAAAATGGAGGAAAAGGCAAAATCGATGCAAATAGTGAAAGATTTCCTACAGGTACAACCGCCACGTTTCAGTAGAAATTGGCCTTCAAAAAATTGGCCCTTTCCAGCCACAGACAGACCTCAAAGAGGTAGATACAGGCGCCCGAGAGGTAGAGGGCAATCTCAAGGATCATTTAGAGGCAGACAATGGCAAACACCTACACAAAGAGGGGGTGAGGATAGTTCACAGCCATTCAGAAAGCAGACTCAATGACTTTCCCCGTTGCATGCCAAGCAAGGCTCAAATGGCAGCACCTTTAGGCGGAAAACTGGCATTTTTTTCGAAAAATTGGCATATTGTCACAAAAGACAAGTGGATCTTGGACATTATAGACAGAGGCTACAGATTCCACTTTCACACCCTTCCAAAAATGAGAGGCATGCCAAACCTGCCACACAATCAAAGGGCAGAGGCACAAAAACAAATTTCAGATCTCATGGACATGAAAGCTATTCAAGAGGTACCTGCACAAGAACAGGGTCAAGGTTTTTATTCCAGACTATTCCTGGTACCAAGGAAGGGCAAAGATTGGAGACCTATTTTGGACCTATCCATCCTAACACATTTACTCGTACCAAAGTTCAAGGTGCTCACATTACAGCAGCTTCTTCCCATGCTGGGCAAGGAGTCTTGACTGGTGACATTGGACCTCAAGGAGGCATACCTGCATGTCCCAATCAGACAAGATTGCAGAAGATACCTCAGATTTCTTGCAGGTTCATCCCATTATCAATTCTCTGCATTGCCCTTTGGCTTATCTACTGCGCCCAGAGTGTTCACGAAATGCCTGTTATCAGTAATTGCCTTCTGCAGACTTCAAGGGATACAAATATACCCATATCTGGACGACTGCCTGATCCAAGCGGACAACAAACACATTCTTCTGAAACACCTGGCGTTTGTAATAATGTTGAAATCTCTGGGATACACAGTCAACAAAAAGAAGTTAAGACCAATACCCTCTCAAACAATAATTTTCCTAGGTGCTAGTTTGGATACAAACACCCAGATGGCCTACCTCACGCCAGAGAAACAAGGGCAATTAACTCAGTACTTCAGAAAACTGGCAACCTTCACCAGGCTGACTGCAAGGAAAATCCTGCAGGCTCTGGGATTCATGGCATCTTGCATCCTGCTAATCCCATGTGCAAAGCTGCATTTGAGGAAACTTCAATGGTACCTAAAAAAACTTATGGTCTCAACACAGCCACAGTTTGGAAACAATCATACCACTGATTCCATGTCTTGAAAAGGAATTTCTGTGGTGGGCTCAAGCATGCCAAAGAAACATAGGTCTCCCATTCTGCAAGCCTTAAGCAAATCAAGTCATCACAACAGATGCCTCGGACTACGCCTGGGGGCCGCACATGACAGATCAGTGCATTCAGGGCAAATGGTCACAAAAAGAAAAGCACCTACACATCAATCAAAAGGAAATGCTAGCAGTAATAAATGCTATTATGGCTTTCAAAGACCTACTGCATCCAGGGCAGCTATTGATGAGAACAGACAACACCACAGTGATGTGGTACATAAACAAACAGGGAAGAACTCATTCATATTCCCTGTGCAGACTAGCCATGTCCCTTTGGAACACGGCTCTGGAATTGCAAATCCAACTTAAAGCACAATTCCTGTCAGGAAAGGAAAACACACTGGCAGACAACCTGAGCAGAAATATGACAGATCCACACGAATGTAAGTTGCATCCTCAAGTTTTTACAATGATAATTCAAGCATGGGGAAGGCCAGACATAGATCTCTTTGCCCCCCACAGAAATTACCAATTGACAAAATTCTGCTCTAGGACCTTTCATCCACAGGCCTGGAAAGTAGACGCACTCTTTCAGTTGGACAACAATGACTGTTTATGCCTTTCCACCTCTTCCACTGCTGGCCAAAGTTCTATTAAAAGCCAGAGCAGACAGACCAAAGATGATTCTCATTGCTCCAGACTGGCCAAGACAACACTGGTACCCACTCCTGAGGAGCCTGACGCATTCCCCACCATGTATCCTGCCTCTAATGCCTCTTCTACTGACTCGGCACAACTTCAAAACTCTTCACAGTCAGCTGAAAACACTCAATCTAGCCGCATGGAGAATTCCTTAAATTCACAGCAGACCCTACTCTCCAAGGAGGTGCAGGATGTCATTTTGGAGGCCAGAAGGCCTTCTACTAGGAAAGCCTACTCCTCAAAATGGAAATGGTTTTGTTTCTGGAATGAGAAAAAGGGTCAGAATCCTGGAATACTGAATTTACCTCAAATACTATAGTACCTAGCCAAGCTGCTAAGCAGTGGACTTTCATTCTCCTCCATCAAAATCCATGCCTCAGCCATTTCTGCAGAGTACAACACTGATCCTCCTTTATTCTCTCACCCTCTCTTAAGACAGTTCCTCAGAGGGGCTAAGAATATAAAACCCCCAAGGAAGCAACCAGTACCGGCTTGGGACCTCAATTTCATTCTAGAAAAACTAACCCTGCCTCCTTTTGAGCCAGCTGCTTCAACAGATCTGCAATATTTGTCATGGAAAACAGCCTTCCTTCTAGCTATCACCTCAGCACGCAGGGTTTTGGAACTACAAGCCCTCATGGCTGTGCAGCCTTTCATCATTTTCCATCAGGACAGAGTTTCCTTACGAACCAATCCTTCGTTTATGCCAAAGGTAGTATCCAGGGTAGCCTTGAATCAGGCTATCCACTTACCTACGTTTTACCCTAATCCACAAAACAAAGGGGAGAGGCTACTACATTCCTTGGACATTCACAGACAGCTCCGTTATTATTTGGACAGAACAAAGCCTTTCAGAAAATCAGAGCAACCCTTTGTTTCCTATGCTACAGGTGCTCAAGGGAAGCCTATTTCCAAACAGACAATCTCAAAATGGATAGCCCACTGCATACATTTTTGTTGCTCTTTTCATGGTAAAACTGTACCTACAGGCATCAGATCTCACTCCACAAGGACCACAGCTATCTCTGCTGCTTTCCTCAGGGGGGTTCCTATCAAAGATATTTTGGAAGCAGCCACTTGTAGTTCTGTACATACTTTCCCCAAGCACGATCACCTACCATTATACTCCAAAACTAGAGTGGGCTTTGCCACTGCAGTCTTGCAGGGCATCCTGGCTCCACCTAGTTCAACTTAGTGCCTACCACCCCTTTATTAGCTTTGGGATTCTACCCATCTGTTATGACTGCAGCTGTATGCATGATGAACATAGTACAGTTTTGTACCTACCATAAATGTAGATGTTAGAGTGCTAATACAGCTGCAGTCCAGGTTTCCCTCCCTCCTTCCCCTCTTGGGACAGGCCTTATGGCTAACACCTCCTCATACAACCTCATTGGGGTATTCTTTTATGGTGTATTTGCTTGCAACTACTGTTTTTTGATTATATTGCATTTGCTTTACTACATAAATTTGTTTTGCCTTCCTTCTGGGGGCACCTGACATCTGGGGCAAGAAAAACTGAAGAAAATGGCGTCGGCTGGTTCCTTTATACCCCTGTCGCACTGACGTCAGGGAAGAAGCGACGACAACCGATGCCGGACCTAGACTTTGGAATTCGGCCGACTGAGGACCCGCCTGACGGCAGGAGAACCCATCTGTTATGACTGCAGCTGTATTAGCACTCAAACATCTACATTTATGGTAGGTACAAAACTGTACTTTTGCTTTAGGATAAGGGCCACTGCAATGGACAGATTATAAAGGTGGTTGGATTTTGCAGGAGTATTATCTGCATACTCTGAAATGAGCAGTACTTGTAGTTTTCTTTTTCTTTCAGGGTACCTTACTTTAGGATGTGATGGACTTATTCTGATAGTACTGCACTGTGCATCAGCAGCTGGAGAGGTGTGCAGGTGGATCCTTTTGGAGCTCTTGTGCAGGTGGATCCTTTTGGAGCTCTTGTGCAGGTGGATCCTTTTGGAGCTCTTGTGCAGGTGGATCCTTTTGGAGCTCTTGTGCAGGTGGATCCTTTTGGAGCTCTTGTGCAGGTGGATCCTTTTGGAGCTCTTGTGCAGGTGGATCCTTTTGGAGCTCTTGTGCAGGTGGATCCTTTGGAGCTCTTGTGCAGGTGGATCCTTTTGGAGCTCTTGTGCAGGTGGATCCTTTTGGAGCTCTTGTGCAGGTGGATCCTTTTGGAGCTCTTGTGCAGGTGGATCCTTTGGAGCTCTTGTGCAGGTGGATCCTTTTGGAGCTCTTGTGCAGGTGGATCCTTTTGGAGCTCTTGTGCAGGTGGATCCTTTTGGAGCTCTTGTGCAGGTGGATCCTTTTGGAGCTCTTGCTTGGGGATTGAATGCTTTCTAAACATTTGGGATGATCTTGTTTCACTGTTGCAGTCATTACATTTGGGTTATCTGCCTACAAGTAGCTCTCAGCTGGCCTGAATACCAGAGTCTTTGATCCCTGCGTCGGGTACTGTCTCCTCTTCCCATGACGTCAAGTCATCAGGGATATAAAACATGCAGCCGACACCATTACAGCAGTCTTTCTTGCCGCGCAGTGCCCGAAGCAGAAGCAGTTTGTGAGTGCTGGTTGGTTGACTCCTGAAATTTTTGTTTTCGAGTTTCAGAACCGAAGTCTTCAAAAAAGCGAAGTACCCCATTAGGGATCCTTTTTCTTGCTCTTAAACCAATGTCAGTAAAAGGTAACAGTCGTCTTACCTGTGGAAAGCAAATACCGCTAAAGATTTTCATTCGTACTTCATTCCTTGCTTAGGCCCAGAGCACGATGTCCCTCGCTGTCGGTTTTGTGCTTTATTCAACCCCCGAACTATTTGTAGTCTGTCTATTTTTGCAGCAAATTATTTTGGTGCTTGGTTTAACTATCCAGAAATGTTGTCGGTAAGCCATCCGACTACAGATATTCCAAAAAAACATAGATAAAGACAGAGATAGATAGCATAGGTCCAGAACTGCCAACTGTGCTTCTGCTAAGCTAGTCGCCAGTTCGCCGGTACTCAGCCCCTGATACCTGCTACTTCAGATTTGCAGGCCTCTGTTGAGACACATTTGGAGTCTGGTATGCCGCTAGATGCTTCTTCGACTATGGAACCTGTGGATGTCTCTACCTTGGATGGGTCTGATGCCGCGAGATGCTTCTTCGACTATGGAACCTGTGGATGTCTCTACCTTGGATGGGTCTGGAGCTGCTGTGCAAGCACCGGCTTCTGAGGGTGTGTTCAGGCCTACAGACTTGCATTTCAAACCGACGCCATCTTCTTCAAGGCCTAAAACTCGACCCCATGCCTAGAAAACCGGTGTCCAAACCGCATGGTCAGGCCCATATGCCTAAAAAAAAAAAAATGATAATGACTGAAGACCTTATTACTTTAATTAGGGGAAGCCCCCCCCCCCCCCCCCCGAAGAGACCTAGAACTGATTCTTCTTCTGATCTGGATTCTGAAATTTCTGTTTCTTCTGATTACCAGGATTTGCACTTGCCTACCTATGAGGATTCTGATGCAGAGGATTCCATTCCCTCTGGTTCCCCTCGAAGATTTTTCTTTTGGTGAAACCTTGCACACACACTTGGTTTCTGCTGGGAAAGCCAAGATTACTCTGACTCCAAAATGAGGCTTTGGGAATTCTTACTCCTCCCTCAACACAGGTCTTTAGCTATCCCTCCTGTTCTGGGCATTGTAGATGATGCCTTCTTGGAATCCAGCCTGGCCCCAGACTCTCTACCTGCATCTCCCAGAAAACCTGACGGATATTAGGGTACCTGACTCTCACAAGTTTCTCTTCTAAGAATCCTACTGCGGACCTAGAGAAAATTTCCCAAGGGCCTAAAGGAATTAAGGCTACTATTGCCAAAAACCCTACCCCTCTGATAGAGATTCCAGATATGCGCTTCTGCTACTTTGGCCATTAGGGCCTTAAACTGCCAGTTTCATATTAAAGTATCAACAGCATATTATGGGACTTCTTAAACAGAAAATGATGTTGATTCCGGATTGTGCTGAGCATAAAGAATTAAAGGATTTGTTGCATTCTGCTGAACAAGTTGGTAAGCATACTTTGCAATGTGGTTTTGACTCTAGAAGCATCTTGCAGGGCTGGTGTCACTGGGGCTGTACTTAGAAGGCATGCTTGGCTTAAGGAGCAAAACTTGCCAGTTCATGGTAAAGTTAAATTACTGGATGCTTCCTTAAACCAAGACCGCCTGTTTGGCAGCAAAGCAGAAGTCCTTAAAAAGATGGAGGAAGAAACTAAAACTATGCAAACTGATAAAGATTTCCTGCAAGTACAGCCTCCCAGATTTAGGAGGCATTGGCCTTCTAAGAATTGGTCCTTTCCAGTCTCTTCCAGGCCTTCCCAGTCCAAATCTAGGAACAGCAGACCACCTGGGCTACAGTCTCAAGACACACACAGGCCTAAGCAGTGGGGGGCTCCCAGTTCCAAAGCTGGAAGTAGTAAGGCACCCCATTATGAAAAAAATGTCACAATGACTTTACCTTAAACCTTCCAAGCCCTGCTCAACTGCCTGCTTCCTTAGGGGGAAAGATTGCCCTGCATGCAGAAAAACTGGGAACTCATTACCCAGGACAAATGGGTTTTAAATATTCTTCCAAGGATACAGATTCCACTTCCACACCTTACCGACCTCAAACGGTTGGCCAGACCTACCCCCCCAGATCAGTGGGCAGAGGCTCAACAGCAGGTTCTCTCTCTTCTAAGTATCAGGGCTATTCAGCCTTTCCTGGTAGAAGAAAGGGGACAAGGTTTTTAATCAAGACTCTCTTCCTGGTACCCAGAAAAGACCGCTCCTGGCATCCTATCCTGGAGCTCTCTATTCTAAACACCTTTTTGGTAATCCCAAAATTCAAAATGCTAATACTTCAACAGCTGCTTCCTACGCTAGGCAAAGATGCCTGGCTGGCAACCTTAGACTTTAAAGGAAGTTTAGCTGCACATTCCGATAAGAGAATTTTGCAGAAAATACCTATGCTTCAGAGCAGGCTCCATGCACCATCAGTTCTCTGCACTTACCTTTGGCTTATCTACTGCACCCAGGGTATTCCATGTCTAGCTCCAGCCATTGCATTTTGCAGGCAGAGAAACATTCAGATATACCCATACCTGGATGATTGTCTAATTCAGGCAGAAAGGACATTCTGTTAAAACATCTGGCATTTGTAAAGAAACTTCTTATCTCGCTGGGGTACGCCATAAGTGAAAAAAAATCTCATCTACTACCCTGCCAACAAATTGTATTCCCAGGAGCAAGCTTGAACACAAATTCCCAGATGGCTTACCTCACGCCAGAGAAACAAGTGTATTTGACAGCTTACGTCAGACTACTGGCCACAAAGACCCAGCTATCTGCAAGGAAAATCCTGCAAGCCCTGGGGTTCATGGCCTCTTGCATTCTACTAATTCCGTATGCAGGACTGCATACGAAGAAACTACAGTAGTATCTAAAAAGCCTATGGTGTCAACGTTCTCAGTACCTGGAGACTATTTCTATCATTCCTTGTATAAAGACGTGGGCAGAGGCCTGCCACCTAAACAAGGGGCTCCCTTTCAATCTACCCCCTGCTGCCCAAACCCTGTCTGCAGACTCATCAGACTATGAATGGGGGCTTACTTGGCAGGGTGGTGCATTCAGGGCAAATGGAATCTGAGTCAGATGCACCTGCATATCAACCAAAAAGAAATGTTAGCTGTACAGAATTCCCCTGACAGCCTTCAAAGACCATATCCTTCCAGGACAATTATTGGTAAAGGTTCTGCTAAAGATCAAACGGGACAAACCAAGGACAATACTGATTGTACCAGACTGGCCTCGCCAGCACTGGTACCCTCTCTTGCGCAGTATGATACTGTTGGATCCATGGCACCTACCTCAGACACCTTCCCTGCTATCCCAGCAGGGGGGCCAGATTCTGCTGAACCTTGCAGCCTGGCTAATTCCTTGAGCTCTCCAATAGCATCCCTCAGTAAGCAGGTGCTAGATGTCATTCTGGAAACAAGGAGACCTAGTACTAGAAAATCCTATGCTGAAAAGTGGAAGATATTGTTCCTGGAGCCAGACTGAAAGGATGGGCACTATGGTGCCCAGCTTACCTCATAACCTTTCAGTATTTAACAGAAATGCTCCACAAGGGCTTATCCTTGTCTATCAAAATTCATGCCTTGGCCATTTCAGCACATTATAATACTGAACCACCCCATTTCTCTCACCCACTGTTAAAGCAATTCCTCAGAGGGGCAAAAAATTTAAGGACATCCCCCAGGCGAGCCCCTACTCCAGCCTGGGATCTTAACTTTGTATCGGAAAAGCTCACTCTCCCGCCTTTTGAACCAGCTGCAACTGCGGAGTGGATATTCCTTTTTTGGAAAACAGCCTTCCTTCTAGCCATCACTTCAGCTAGAAGAGTGTCTGAATTACAGGCCCTCGTAGCAGTGAAAACCCTTCATTATCTTCTGTGCAGACAGGGTTTCCTTCAGGACCAATCCTTCTTGTATGCCCAAGGCGGTGTCTAGTGTGGCCCTAAATCAGTTCATTCACTTGCCTACTTTCTTCCCTAATCCACAAAACAAAAGAGAACGAATACTGCAATCTCTGGACGTTCACAGACAACTTGGATTTTATTTGGACAGGACTAAGCCTCTCAGAAAATCTGAACAGCTGCTAGTTGGCTTTGCTGCAGAGGGGGAAGGCCATTTCAAAACAAGCCATTTCAATTGGATAACCCATTGCATTAATTTCTGCTACAAGCACTATGGAAAACCTACCCCACAGGGATAAGATCACTTTCCACCCTTTCTCAGAGGAGTCCCTACCAGGGACATCTAGAAGCTGCTACCTGGAGATCTGTACATACCTTCACCAAGCATTACCATATGCCTCCTTTTTTTTTTTCTCCTAAATCTGGAGCTGGTTTTGCCACTGCAGTCTTGCAGGGCTTAATAGCTGGCCCTGATGCTCTCCAACTTCCTCCTTCCTTCCTTAGCTTTGGGAATCAACCCAAATGTGATGACTAACAGTGAAACACGAAGAACATAGAGTTGTGTACACTTACCATAAATGTAGATGTTGAGTATATTCACTGTTGCAGTCCTGGTTACCCTCCCTCCAGCCCCCTGAATTCTCTTGGCTGTACCTTGCTTTCTTGTTTGGTATATTTGTTTTCTGGTGTATTTGCTTTTTGTTGGAGGTGTACCATAACATACAATTGCTTCCCACTGTGGGGGCACCTGATATCTGGGACAAGAAAAAGTGATGTAATGGTGTTGGCTGCATGTTTTTATACCCTTGACGACCTGATGTCATGGAAGAAGAGAGCATCTGACGCAGAAATCCAAGACTCTGGTATTCAGTCCAGCTGAGGGCTACCTGCAGGCAGATAACCCAAATGTGATGACTGTAACAGTGAATACACTCTATCTACATTTATGGTAAGTGTACACAACTGTACTTTGGTGGCTCTTGATTCTAGTTTTGTTGTCACTGCATATTTTGACAAGCTGTTGGGCGGTTGCTCATTTAGTCAGGGATTCTGAGTAGGGTGTTTGTGGTCCCCTTACTCTGCTGGGCCTTATGTTGTGCCTGGCGTCCTGTATGCAAGGGTCTTTTTATGAGAAGAAATGCAATTCTCTGACTCTTCCTGGGGCGTACTTGCACTGTGTCAATTCTGGATAGCCTTTGATAACCATGAGGGCTTTATTTTTACAGCACATCCTTGAGATGTACTTTTTTCTCACTGGTACCAGCTTAAAGGACCACTACTGGCAAATGATGAAGAAAACCTATATTTTTTATTTTGCCATGATTTACTACACCTCCCAAAGCTGCCTGCAGCAAAATAAGTACTCATTCCTAATTTTATTTTGTTTTTACTCTTTTTCTGACCTCATGGGGGCAGACATCGTGATTCCTTTGGAAAGCTAAATCTGTCCCATAATGCACAGACTGGGAACAAATAGCCCTACCATTTGTTGTCAGACTAGACTTCCATTCACTTAGAATGGAACACCTGAAAAAAAAACTGCCAAGTTTGAGTCTGTAGCTCGTGTCATTGACTGGTATGCGCTGAGTTTTACAAATGTTGTTCCTACTGATGTACTACACATTCTCTGAAAGAAACTTGCAAAAGTGTCAACAAATTACTGAGTTACAAGACTTTTCACAAGGAGCAGTTTTGCAAGTTTCAGTTCCTGAGCAGGTTACTCCTCCCATCTCCCCTCCTTCAGTGGGTTACAGTCTCACATTACCAGCTTTGCTAGATTCAACTATTTTGTCAGCTTTGTATGACAATAGACATAAAAAAAAATCACAGCCTGCTGTGACACTAAATCTGTTCCCTTGTATGTCTCTTCACTTCTGAATAGCATTTCCCAGGAATAAGTAAATAAATTAAAAAAAAAAAGAGGCAAACACATCAGTCCAGAGTTTAGGCCAGTCTATCCATTTAAAATGTGCACAGTAAAATATTCAACTTATAATGCATTTTGGCTGCTGACATGGTTATCTTTACATAGTTAATCTCTTATAGTATAACCTGAACTTATGGTATTTAATGATAAATTTTACAACAGTTCTCAGTTTCTTAACAATGACCTCCCCAGCCTCTGATGTGGCCTAGTACTTAAACTTACTATTGCTTTATCCAGTTTATCTTGGTTGTATACCTGTAGCATGTCTCATCTTTTCAGCAACAGACTCCTGGAGAAAACTTCCAAAGCAGATACTTGTATTGAAAGAGTAGCAGCAGCTGCAGCACTAAAACTACACTCCAAAACAATGCACTCATAGTACTGACAAACACAGGGGAATGTATATGTCTGAATTAGGCAGTGATGAAATTGCTAGGGACTTCACTGAGCACAATTTTACTCTTAATCTCTCCATTTCATAATCCATAACGTTCGCACCACACTTACAAAGGCACACCTCCACCTTCCACAAACACAGCTACCCACACCCACACAACATACCAGTCAAATTTAAGGCTTTTCCCACCTCTCTGCAAAACATTGCTGTAATGGCTTTGGCAAACAAATGAAAATGATTGATGGGTGTTGGTTCAAGACTCCCATCCATATCTCTCAACAGTACAGATTTTTGCAGAAAGTCCAGATTTTTTTTTATGTTTTTCATAAAATTGCAGTTTTCTGTCAAATCATTGGCAAATCATTGAACACTGAAGTCAGAAAGTTGACAGGCATTTTATTTTAAGACTTCATATCCTTACGAAAATTCACTCTAATGCAAAACCTGTTTATCAACTTTCTAAGTTTGTAAGTGCAATATGTATAAATTGTCCCATTTTTGGGCCTTTGTCCCCTATTATTTATGGCCTTGTCCAGATTTCTTCTATAATGGGTTGGGAGGGTGGCTTAATGGCTAAGGTGTTTGCTTTAGAAACACAAGGTGCAGGGTTTGAGTCTCACAAGGGATAATTGGCTAGGCTTAAAATTGCTCACAAGGGCAGTTAGCTTAGTACTGAACTATGAACCTATGAACTATGAACCTAATGTTGAGAGTTATGCTGCCATCCCTTCCTACTGGAGCCAGTCCACTGCACTTGCACAAGTGTTCCCCTCTGCAGGACAACAAGTAGGTATTGGTGCAGATTTGCTTTATAGTTCTTTTACACCACACACACACACACACACACACACACACACACACACACACACACACACACACACACACACACACAAACACACAGTAAATCTTGTTGTCCATGTTGTTTATTCTTTTCCTTGGTTTCGTTTCTCTTACCTGTAATGTTACTTTTACTCATTTTTTCTCCTGCCTCCCATATCTACCGTAATTATTACTTCTAACAAATACTTTTTCTCACTTTCTTCTCTTCCCCTCCTCCTCTTTATCCACTATTTGACCTTTTCCACTCTGACATTTGCTTTATGGGTAAATAATGAACTGTCACCCTTATAATGTTAGCACATTTCAATGCTACATAATATTGTATTTAGGGTAAAAATAAGTTCATAGGTAGTTACTAGGCGGTCTGCCTAAGTAAGCCAAGCCAACAAGTTTCCCTGGCTTATGCCCCCCAAGAAAGTTATTTTCCTGTGCCACTGTCGAGCAGAGCCACAGAAATGATTCCCGGGGTATATTTTCCTATCTCCCATCCACTCAAAGATTTTTCTTGAAAGGTGCTAATGAGGAACTTTGCTTGACATAAATGGGTAGCTTGCTCCAGAGTATGGGAAGTCTCTGGGACAGGAATCTATCTCCAGCATGTCCCGTTTATTGTGGTGACAAGGTTTAGGTCCTAGAGCATGTAGCTCAGAGGGATAGGGATTGGGATTTCTTTAGGCGTAGCATGTCCAGCAGCTCTGGGTTTGACATAGCTTTGTATGTTAGGCAGAAATCACCTCTGAGTAGGCGATATGCTACAGAGTAAAGCTGGAATTTTTTTAGATGGCCAGTGTAGGGCATCTGTTTGAGGCCAGTAATCCTCTTTGTGAGGTACTTCTGCGGCCTTTCCAGCTGCTGCAAATGTCTTGAGGTACATTCCGAAAGGGGCGTTGTACTCTATAATGGGTCTGAGTGTCAAGTAAAGGGGAACAACGGCCTCTTTTTTTTTCCTTGATGAGAACCCTTTTGTGATGTGTGCCACGTAGAAGGACTTCCTGACTACTGTGGTGATGTTATTATCAAAGGAGAGACTACTGTCCACCTGGGTCCCAAGGTCTCATCACACATTCTGTGTGTTAAGTAGACTACCACCTATGTGGTAGCTCACGGGTACAGAGTTTTTACCAAAGGGGAATGACAATGCACTTTTTGGCATCGAGCTTGAGGCCATGGCTCTAACACCAGGCATCTGTCTCAGTGAGGCCCTTCTGTAGGATGTCCACATCATTTAGGGACTCTACTATGGCTCCTAGTTTGCAATCATCTGCGAAGATTAGCCAGAGGCCTTCCGTGTTGGCTTGTACTTCAGAGAAGTAGATACCAAACAGGAGAGGCCCCAGGACTGAACCCTGTTGTACTCCACTTGTCACTGGTTTGATATCAGATTTGGAGTCTGCAACTTTTACAGTGTGGGTTTTGTCAGTGAGTCACTTGGCAGCCCAGCTTGTGACATAGGGATTTATACCTAGTTTAGTGAGTTTAGCTATAATTCCAGAATGGTGGATTGTGTAAAAAGCCTTGGCAAGGTCAAGATAGGCTGTGTGAACCACCTTAGCCTCATCGACTGCCTCAGAGAAGGTGATTAGGTTCAGGATGCATGATCTGGCTTTCACAAACCCGAACTGGGTGGGATCCAGAGTTTGGAGGTTACCAATGTCTTTGTGTAGGAGTTCCATGATGATACATTCCATGGCCTTGCAGACCAAACTCATCAGGCTAATATGACGATGGTTCCCGGGATCAGTGGTGGCTCCCTCTTTGTGGAGTGGGATAACTGTTGCTGTGCTCTATTCAGAGGGCACGAAGCCTGATGTGAGGCTATGATTCAACATGGTGCTTAGGTGGGGAGCCGGTTCATTCTGAAGTTCATGTAAAACGCAGCCTAGGATGTTGTCCAGTCCCATGGATGCTGTGTTTTTGGCTTTAGAGAGTGCAGCTTTTACCTGTGTAGTTGTGATTACAGGGACTCTGCATTCTTCCTGTATAGATGTATGGGCCCTTTAGGCTGTGAGAGGGTGGTAAAGTTGGCAGTGAACCTATCTGCCAGAATGTTGGCAGTATCAGTTGGTTCTGTAATTTTCATGCCGTTATGCTGTAACTCAGCAGATCTAGGTGTTGCCATTGAGATTCTTGACATAGCTATAGAATGCTTTGTGGCTGTCCTTAGAATCAGTGGTAATTTTATTTTCATAGCTAGCTTTGGAGGCTCTTATAAGGGATCTCAGCATCTTACTGAGGCTGATCAGGGAGCTCCACCACTTATGGGATTTTACTCTCTTTTGCAACAGTTTCTTCCTTCTGTTATACAGATGTTCTTCGTTCCACATTGCTGCAGTCCTTACTATTGGGTAGTCCGCTGTCCAGTCGGCCCGAATACCAGAGTATAAGGCTGACGTCGGTCAGGGCGCATTAGACTGACGTCAGTACGTCAGGGTACTAATGCGCTTGACCGACGTCATATCCTCAGTCTTTTTTGCCGCATGGTCCGATGCAGAAGCAGTTTTGCGAGTGCAGGTTGGCGTTCTGAAATATTTCCGAAACCGGAGTTTCAGACCGAATCAGAGATGGCTAAGTACCCCGTTGGGGAACATTTTGGTTTTTCCTTGCCTCAGTATTTAACGGATGTCAGAAAAGTGAATAACTGTATTTCTTGTGGGAAACAGATACCTCATAGGGATTACCATACCTTGTGTATACCTTGTTTAGGGCCTGAGCACGACGTTGTTGGATGCCGCTCTTGTGCTCGGTTTAACAAACGCACTATTAAGAGGCGGTTAGACTGTGCTAGGTTAGTGTTTGGGAAGCGTTGCAATTATAAAATGCCGTCGGATGCTCCGACGCCCGCTTCGTCCAAGAAGCACAAGGACAAAACAGTGAAGCCTAGGGTTGATGAACCGGCAGTCCCAGACGTCGGTTCTTTAGAAGGCTCAGTAGAGCCAGAGGTTTTGCCAGGAGTTTCTATGGAGTCTCAGGCAGAGACTTTACTGTTACTGGATGTGCCTTCTCAGGAGGTAGGCCAGGCTGAGGGGGCTTCTCAGGTAACTGTTCTTCCCTCTCTTCCCAAGGTAGTTAGAGCCTCTCCTTCTGTTGCCAAAACTTCTTTGAGAGGTAGGCCAAGTTCAGCTTCAGTGGGGGCTTCTCCTAGCATTTCAGGTTCTGTGCCTAAGAAACATATGCTTAAAATGGCAGAAGATTTGATTACTATGATTAGAGGTTCTATGCCCCCTCCTGATAAGAGGCCTAGGGTGGAACCTGAGTTTGAGAGTTTTGAACAGTGTTCAGAGGCTTCTGAGTCTTCTGCGGAAGATGTACAGGAGTATCCTCCTTATTCTGATTCTGATGTGGATGATTCCACTCCTACAGCTTCTCCTCCTGAGGATTTTTCATTTTCAGAAACTCTGCATTCCATGAGAGAGCACTTTAAATGGGAAGGCCAAGATTACTCTGATTCTAGGAAAAGGCTTAGGGAATTCTTGTTTTTACCCCAGCATAGGCCCTTAGCTATACCTCCTGTGTTGAATGTGGTAGAAGATGTTTTTGCAGAGGCTTCTCTGAACCCTGATTCCTTGCCTCCTGCTCCTGTTAAACCTGATAGGTACTATAGGGTGCCTGAGGCTCATAAGTATCTTTTTAAGAGTCCTAGGGCAGACCCGGAGACTGTTTCTCAGGGACCTAAAGGTGTTAAGGCCTCTGTTGTTAAAAACCCTGTTCCCACTGATAAAGAGGCAAGGGCTTTGGATAGATGGGGAAAGAAAGTGTATACTTCTTCCACTTTAGCCATTGAATTGTCAGTTTCACATGCTAAAATATCAAAATTATCTCCTTTCACAATTGAAATCTAAAGTGGATGCTTTGGCGGAAGGTATTGAGTGTAAGAGTTGCTGGATTTAGTTCATGTGTCTGAACAAGTGGGTAAGCATTCTTTGCAATGTGGTTTTGATGCTGTACAGGCCTCCTCGAGGGTGGCTGCCACTAGTTCTGTTCTTCGCAGGCATGCCTGGTTGAGGGATCAGAATTTAGCTGAGCATGTTAAGACAAGGATTTTGGATGCTCCTTTACAGTCTGATGTGTTGTTTGGTTCGCCTGTGGAAGCAGTTTTGAAGAAAATGGAGGACAAAGCTAAGTCTATGCAAACTGTTAAAGATTTTTTGCAGGTGCAGCCACCGAAGTTTAGTAGAAATTGGCCTACTAAGGGATGGACATATCCTGCTTATGATTCCCAGTCTAGGGGTAGGTGGTAGGGGCAGAGCTCAAGGTGCTTTTAGGCCTAGAACAGGGAGTTCACCTGCTCAGACTTCTGGTGAGGGCAGGGGTCAGTCCTTTCGTAAACAGACCCAATGACCTGCCTTTTCAGCTGCCAGTAGATTCTCGTCTGGCAGCTCCTCTAGGAGGAAGATTGTCTCTTTTCAAAGAAAATTGGGATTTAATTACTCAAGACAGATGGGTGTTGGATATCATTCACCATGGTTACAGGTTTTATTTCCATACATTGCCCCCATTCAAAGGCATGCCAGACGTTCCTCCTCCACAAAGGAAAGAGGCTCACAAGCAAATTTCTCAGTTACTCCAAATAGGGGCCATTCAGCCAGTCCCTGTCTCAGAAAGGGGCCTAGGATTTTATTCTCGCCTGTTCCTAGTACCAAAGAAGGGGAACACGTGGAGACCAATTTTGGATTTATCTATCCTCAACACTTATCTGGACATTCCCAAGTTCAAGATGTTGACGTTACAACAGCTTTTACCTCTGCTGGGCAAAGATCACTGGATGGTAACTTTAGATCTCAAGGAAGCTTACCTTCATGTGCCTATAAGACTAAGTTGCAGGAAGTATCTGCGTTTTCGAGCTGGAAATTCTCATTATCAGTTCTCTGCATTGCCCTTTGGCTTATCTACTGCAGAGTATTCACAAAGGTTCTGGCTCCAGTGATAGCTTACTTCAGGCTAAAAGGAATTCAAATCTATCCTTACTTGGGCGACTGCCTGATTCTGGCTCAAGAAAAGAAAAGACCTTCTACAGCATCTGGAATATGTTATAGCAGTGCTAAGATGCCTAGGGTATTCTGTGAACGAAATAAAGTCCAGTCTAGTACCCTCTCAAGACATGTGCTTTCTGGGTGTGAGACTGAATACAGCAGCCCAGATGGCCTTTTTAACCCCGGACAAACAAAAGAGTCTGTCACTTTACTTCCATCAACTATCTCATCAGTCCGTGCTGACTGCAGGACAGTCCTTCAAGCATTAGGGTTCATGGCAACTTGTATTCTGGTGCTTCCCAATGCCAAACTGCATATGAGGAAGCTACAATGGTATCTCAAAATGTATGGACACAGCACTGCCAGGATTTGGACACTGTCATTCAAACTAATACCTTGCCTTCAAAAAGAATTTTGTGGTGGGCTCAGAATGTCACCTAAACAAGGGACTCTCTGTGACCCGACCAGGCGAGTCAGATTTTAACGACAGATGCCTCCGGACATTGCTTGGGGAGCTCATCTAAATGGAAAGTGGATACAAGACAAGTGGCCTGCCAGACTACAGCATCTACATATCAACATGAAGGAGATGTTAGCAGTCAGTTTGCATTAATGGCTTTCAAGGAGTTACTTCTTCCAGGGCAGGTGTTGATTCTAACAGACAACACAACTGTCATGTGGTACATCAACAAACAAGGGGAACACATTCTTATCCTCTATGCAGGCAAGCAATGATTTTATGGGAGACAGCGCTCAGCTTGCAACTAACTCTTCAGGCAAGGTTTCTGCGGGAGCACAGAACTCCTTAGCAGATGTGTTAAGCAGGCAAATCATGGATCCCCCCCAACGGAAGGTTGGGGGAAAAACTGGAAATTTTCCTTTTCCCCCTTGGGGGGATTTTTTTAGGGAAAAAAATTTTTTCTGTCAAATCATTGGCAAATCATTGAACACTGAAGTCAGAAAGTTGACAGGCATTTTATTTTAAGATCTCCATATCCTTACTAAAATTCACTCTAATGCAAAACCTGTTTATCAACTTTCGTAAGTTTGTGCAATATGTATAAATTGTCCCATTTTTGGGCCTTGTCCCCTATTACGGTAATAGTCTTGTCCAGATACTTCTATAAAGGGTTGGGAGGGTGGCTTAATGGCTAAGGTGTCGCTTTAGAAACACAAGGCAGGGTTTGAGTCCACAAGGATAATTGGCCAGGCTTAAATTGCCTCACAAGGGCAGTTATTAGCTTAGTACTGAACTATGAACCTATGAACTATGAACCTAATGTTGAGAGTTATGCTGCCATCCCTTCCTACTGAGCCAGTCCACTGCACTTGCACAAGTGTTCCCTCTGCAGGACAACAAGTAGGTATTGGTGCAGATTTGCTTTATAGTTCTTTACACCTCATTAATAATACTACACACACACACAAACACACACAGTAAATCTTGTTGTCCATGTTGTTTATTCTTTTTCCTTCTTGGTTTCTGCTCTTACCTGTGGCCGTTACTTTTTACTCATTTTTTCTCCTGCCTCCCATATATCTACCTCTAATTATTACTTCTAACAAAATACTTTCTCACTTTCTTCTCTTCCTCCTCTTTATCCACCATTTGACCTTTTCCACTCTGACATTTGCTTTATGGGTAAATAACAATGAACTGTCACTCCTTATAATGTTAGCACATTTCAATGCTACATAATATTGTATTTAGGTAAAAATAAGTTCATAGGTAGTTACTAGGCGTCTGTTCCAAGTGCTGCCAACAAGTTTCCTGGCTTATGCCCCCAAGTTATTTTCTCCTGTGCCACTGTCGAAAGCAGAGCCACAGAAATATTCCTGGGTATATTTTTCCATTCCCCATCCACTCAAAGATTTTTCTTGAGTGGTGCTACTGAGGAACTTTGCTTGGACATAAAATGGGTAGCTTGCTCCAGAGAAAAGCCCCTGGGACAGGAATCTATCTCCAGTATGTCCTGCCACAGTGACAAGTTTAGGTCCCAGAGCATGTAGCTCAGAGGGATAGGATTGGGATTTCTTTTAGGCTTAGCATGTCCAGCAGCTCTGGGTTTGACATAGCTTTGTATGTTAGGGCAGAAATCACCTCTGAGTAGGCTTATATGCTACAGAGTAAAGCTGGAAATTTTTAGATGGCCAGTAGGCATCTGTTTGAGGCCAGTAATCCTTCTTCTTTTGTGAGGTAATTTCATGCCTTTCCAGCTGCTGCAAATGTCTGAGGTACATTCTGAAAGGGCGCCGGTACTCTATAATGGGTCTGAGTGTCAAAGTAAGTAAAAGGGGAACAACGGCTCTTTTTTTTCCTTGATGAGAACCCTTTTAGGATGTGTGCCACGAAAGCACTTCCTGGACTACTGTGGTGATGTGTTATTATCAAAGGAGGTATCACTGTCCACCTGGGTCCTAAGGTCTCATCACACATTCTGTGTTATAGATCACCACCATGTGGTAGCTCACCGGTACAGAGTTTTACCAAAGGGGAATGACAATGCACTTTTTGGCATCGAAATTTATGCCATGGCTCTAACACCAGGCATCTGTCTCAGTGAGGTCCTTCTGGGATGTCCACATCATTTAGGGACTCTACTATGGCTCCTAGTTTGCAAAATCATCTGCTTAAGATTAGCCAGAGGCCTTGTTGCCTGTACTTCAGAGAAGTAGATACCAAAACAGGTGAGAGGCCCCAGGACTGAACCCTGTTGTACTCCACTTGTCACTGGTTTGATATCAGATTTGGAGTCTGCAACTTTACAGTGTGTGGGTTTCAACAGTGAGTCACTTGGCAGCCTAGCTTGTGATATAGGGATTTACAATTCCCAGCTTAGTGAGTTTAGCTATAATTCCAGAATGGTGATTGTAAAAAGCCTTGGCAAGGTCAAGATAGGCTGTGTGAACCACCTTAACCTCATCACTGCCTCAGAGAAGGTGATTAGGTTCAGGGATGGCATCTGGCTTTCACAAACCCCAACTGGGTGGGATCCAGAGCTTGGAGGTTACCAATGTCTTTTGTGTAGGAGTTCCACATTGACATTCCATGGCCTGCAGACCAAACTCATCAGGCTAATATGATTGATGGTTCCCGGATCAGTGGTGGCTCCTCTTTGTGGAGGGATAACTGTTGCTGTGCTCTATTCAGAGGGCACCAAGCCTGATGTGAGGCTATGATCCAACATGGTGCTTAGGTGGGGGAGCCGGCCCATTCCTGAAGTTCATGCAAAACGCAGCTTCCAGGATGCTGTCCAGTCCCATGGATGCTGTGTTTTTTGGCTTTTAGAGAGTGCAGCTTTTACCTGTGTAGTTGCGGGATTACAGGGACTCTGCATTCTTCCTGTATAGATGTATGGGCCCTTTAGGCTGTGAGAGGGTGGTAGTTATAGTGAACCTATCTGCCAGAATGTTACAGTATCAGTTGGTTCTGTAATTTTCATGTCAAGTATGCTGTAACTCAGCAGATCTAGGTGTTGCCATTGAGATTCTTGACATAGCTATAGAATGCTTTGTGGCTGTCCTTAGAATCAGTGGTAATTTTATTTTCATAGCTAGCTTTGGAGGCTCTTATAAGGGATCTCAGCATCTTACTGAGGCTGATCAGGGAGCTCCACCACTTATGGGATTTTACTCTCTTTTTGCAAATAGTTTCTTTTCCTTCTGTTATACAGTTTGTTTATGGCAGGGGACCACCAGATTGGCTTCTTTATTTTGGAGGATAGCTTCTTGGTTCTGTTTGGGATAGCACGGTCCATGCACTCATGTAAGTGCTTATAGAGTGCATTTGTGTAGGATTCAGCAGTCGTAACTGTATTGGCCGTCTGCATGGGTGTCATGAAGTTTGCCACATCTGTCTTAAGAAGCATGAAGTTGGCTGGTGGAGAAATTTTTACAGTGGTTTTCCTTTAATGTGGGTATGGTTGGAGGGATATGGATATCTAGGGTGATTAGCTTATGGTCAGATCTGACTAACAAGGAGTTGACTTCGGGTGTGGAACACCGGTTACTCATGGTAATGACTAGGTCTAGGATATTTGTGCCCTTGGTGGGGGTGTGGATAAGTTGATCCAGGGCACTGGAATTTGAGTTCCAGAAAGCATTGAGCGAAGGAGTTGGTACATGAATAGTTTTCCCAGTTAATGGTGGGGTAGTTGAAATCGCCCATTAGGGTGTTTGAACCCTAATATTTTCCAGTATATCAAGAAAAGAGGAATGGGAATGCTGGGGCATGATGGGGGATCTGTAGCAAGCTATAATTTGGATTGCAGTTTTGCCCAGAGTTAGTTGCACTTGGATAACCTCAGATGCATTATGCTGAGCAACTAGCCTGGAGATGTGGCTATCCTTAATGAATATGGGCACACCTCCACCTTTTGTTTCGCTCCAGGTTACGTGGCTGAAAAGTGTGGTATGAGTTGTAGCTTGGTAGTGCAGGGGTGCTCTTTGGAGCCTTGAACCAGGTCTCAGTCACTGAATAGGTATCGATGTTCTCCATTTTTAAGGAGTGCCTTGAGTGAGTGCATTTTGAGATTTAGACTTCTACCATCGAGTAGCATTACCCTCAGTTTTTGCTTGCCTGTTCCTGTTACATTTGAAACTTGTCTAAAAAAGGCACTACAGGGGGTGGCAAGAGCCTTAGCCAGTATCCGGAATCCCATGGGCGACAGGTGCAGGCCGTCTCTGGCAAAGCATCATGGTCTGTCGACCATGTCGTCCCAGGCAGACAGATACTGGATCCCCTTAGAATGACACCAGAAGCTTAGCCAATTGTTGAAGTCAATTATTTTATCTTTGTACTGCAGTATCATTCTGGGCGATGGCAGAATGCTACTCGGGGCTAGGGTCATACCTCCCTGGGCTACAAGATCGGAGAGCTCTTCCATGTCTCTCTTCATGTAGTCCAGGGAGGCATGTCTTGGGTCATTCACACCAACATGGACAATGACAGAATCATGTTTGTACTTCTTGTGGAGTGACCTGAGTGCGTGGCTGTGTCCTACATGAACTCCAAGAAGAGCTAAACCCAAACATAAAACTACTGTTCAATCTCAGCCTTACTACAGGATATGTACCCAAAGAGTGGCGTACAGCAACAGTGATCCCTCTCCACAAAGGTGATGCCTCAATGGATCCTGGAAACTATCGCCCCATAAGCCTGACTAGCTTGGTCTGCAAAGCTATGGAAAGGATCATCATGGACCTCTTAAAGATATTGGGGACCTACAGACACTGGATCCTACCCAGTTTGGCTTTAAGGGCAGATCCTGCCTCTTAAACCTGGTTGATTTCTTTGAAACAGTCACCAAGGCCATTGACGAGTGGAAGGTGGTCCACACAGCCTACCTGGACCTCGCAAAAGCTTTCGATACAATACCCCACTCTGGCATTATAGATAAGCTCACCAGCTTAAATATAAACCCCTATGTCACTAGATGGGTTGCAAACTGGCTCAAGGACAGAACCCACATGGTTAGAATTGCTGGAGCCATGTCAGACTCCAAACCAGTTATAAGTGGTGTCCCACAAGGCTCATTCCTGGGACCTCTCTTGTTCAGTATATATTTCTGCACAGGCCAACACGAAGGACTCAGGTTGACCAAGTTCAGATGACTGCAAACTGGGCGCCATAATCTACTCTCCAGCTGACACAAGCATCCTCCAAAAGGGCCTTATAGAAACAGACAACTGGTGCCAGAGCCATGGCCTCAAGCTAAACGCCAAAAAGTGTATAGTCATCTCCTTTGGCAAAAACAAAGGACCACAAATTACCACATAGGTGGTAATCCATTAAGTACAGAAGATGTCATTAGGGACCTGGGGACCCAAGTTGATAGCAGTCTCTCATTTGACAACCAAGTGGCCAAAGTGGTTAGAAAGACATTTTATATAGCCCACCTAATCATGAAGGGAATTCACATCTAGATCAGGGGAGGTCATCGTGCCTCTTTACTCATCCCTCATCAGGCCCATAATTGAGTACAATGCCCCTTTTTTGGGATGTACCTTACCAGACACCTGCAGCAACTGGAAAAACCCCAAAAGTACCTCACCAAGAGGATCAAAGGGCTCAAACAGATGCCATATGCTGCCCGGTTAAAGAAACTCCAGCTCTGCTCAGTGGCATACTTGCCTGCTCAGAGGCGATCTGTGCCTGACGTATAAAGCCATGTCCAACCCGGAATTAATGGACATGCTGCACTTCAGAAAATCCAAATCCCATCGAGCTACGGGCTCGAGAGACTTGAACCTCAGCACTGAAATAAATAGGACATGCTGGAGGGACAGATTCATAACCCAGAGGCTCCCTTCACTCTGGAATAAAATCCCAGTCCAGGTTAGGCAGAGTCCCACATTTCCTCTCTTCAAGAGGAATCTTGATGAGTGGATGAGATCGTAGGTTTACCCCGGCTACCACTTCTGTGTCACTGTTAAACAGCGGCACAGTATTCTAACCTCAAAAAAGGTCATAGCAAAATTAATTTAAAATGGGTGGCGAAAGCCAAACGCATTCTGGCTAGGCTTATAAATGCCCTAGGGCAGATAGCCTAGTATGAACCTGTGGCAGAACCTGGCACCCGACAGGCAGCTGACAGTAATCTTCTCCTTGTTTAGCCTGGTGAGTGGGACATCAGTGTGCCTGACTAAATAGTTTATTGGGTACGTTGTTTTGCCTAATTTTTCATGGCAGCATCAAGGAAACTTTTTTCTTCCTTCTGTTTTTTTCTTAAGTTTTGTATTTTTCTTGGTATATTGATTGAGTTTCTTAGTATATTTTATTTTTTTATTTACTTTCCATTTGTTTACCATGTTAGTCCAACTGGACACAAGATGACTGTTTTCAGCGGAGGCTGGGGGAGAAAAGCTCCAGATAATTAGTAAACCATTATAAAAAAATAAAAATAAATTGTACAAACATAGCTATTTTGTACAAAGAGCATAGAAAATATAAAAGGAGTAAAATCAGAGTTTTACAATTGATGCAGCATACACAGTATTTAGAATACTGAAACAATTAAACAAGGTAATATACAACTGCTTGAACATAAATTCAGAAAAGTTTCCATAGACAAACAGGGTCATAAACTAGAAAGCATAACTATATTGATATGATTTGTATTGCATTTATCTTGTTTTAATGATGTGTGTACTATTGTATATGCTATATGTGCCCAAATATTTGTATTAATCTATGTATTTACAGTATATTGACAAAGTACTGGGTCACATCAGAAGCTTGGGAGGTCATTAAGAAACTGAGAACTGTTGTAAAGCTTGGCATTGAATACCATAAGTTCAGGTTATGCTATAAGAGAATAACTATGTAAAGATATCCATGTCAGCAGCCAGAATGCTTTATGAACTGAATGTTTTACTGTGCACAGTAAGAAATGGATAGATTGGCCCAAACTCTGGACTGATGTGTGTTTATTTTATTCCTGGGGAAATGCTCTTCAGAAGTGAAGAGACATATAAGGGAACAGTTTTAGTGGCACACCAGGCTGTGATTTTTTTTTTTGTCTGTTGCCATGCAAAGTTGACTAAATAGTTGAATCTAGTAAAGCTGGAAATGTGAGACCTGTAGCCCACTGAAGGAGGGGAGATGGGAGGAGTAACTTGGCCAGGAATTGAAACTTGCAAAACTGCTCCTTGTGAAAAGTCTTTATCTCAGTAATTTAACACTTTGCAAGTTTCTTTCAGAGAATGTGTAGTACATCAATAGGAACAACATTTGTAAAACTCAGCACAATACCAGTCAATGACACACGAGCTGCAGACTCTCCAACTTGGCATTTCTTTTTTCAGGTGGTCCATTCTAAGGGAATGGAAGTCTAGTCTGACAACAAATGGTAGGGCTATTTGTTCTCACAGTCTGTGTATTGAGACAGATTTAGCTTTCCGAAGGAATCACAATGTCTGCCCCCATAAGGGCTAACGAGTAAAAAAAATAAATAAATAAAATGAGGAAAGAGCACTTATTTTGCTGCAGGCAGCTTTAGGAAGTACAGTAAGTCATGGCAAGATAAAAAAATATGTTTTTTCATTGTTTGCCCGTAGTGGTCCTTTAACTTTCTTCCTTTACAGTGATCTTATCCGTAATCATTACTGCATGTTTCACAAGTGGTAGTCTTTGGGTTGCTGCTGTTTTGGTAAGGTTTAACTAGTGAACTTGCTGGTTCATACAAAACATTCTTATCTGCTAGCCAATGTAGTTTGTGCTGGCTGTTCATGGTAGTCTCTAAATGCCACAAGGCAGTTTAATATTCTCAGAGAGTCATCACAAACCTTAAGATGTTCTTCGTGTTTCACTGTTGCAGTCCTCACACTTATCTGCCCGCAGGTAGCCCTCAGTCAGCCCCAATTCCAGAGTCTTTGGATTTCTGCGCCTGTTGCCTCCTCCATGACGCGCCCAGTATAGAAACATGCAGCTGATGCCATTACATCAGCTTTTCTCTGCAGAGCGGATTCCAAGCTGAAGCGGTTTGCAAAAGTTTCAGTCGTCCGCTACCTGAAAGTTTTGTTTTTGAGTTTCAGGCCTGAAATCTTCTAAAGCTAAGTACCCCATTGGCGCATCCTTTTTCTTGCTCTAATTGATTAATTTTTTTTTATTCCGTCATATGTTTAGGCCCAGACCATGACGTCGCTCATCACTGTAGGATATTCTTCACAAAGTCGCCATTGCTGCAGTCATCAGATTTGATTTATCTGCCTGCAGGTAGCCCCTCAGTCGCCCTGAATACCAGAGTCTTGGGATTTCTGCTTCTGATGCTGTCAGCTTCTTCCATGATGTCAGGTTGTCAGGTATAAAATTATGCAGTCAATTGCCGCAGGGCAGTGTCAGAAGCAGTTCAAAAGTGCCAGTCATCTGCCTCCTGAAACTTTCGCTTTTGAGTTTTAGACCTGGAAGTCTTCTAAGATAAGTACCCCGCTGAAGATCCTTATTTCTTGCTCGAACAGATGTTGGAAAAGTTAATTGTCTTGCTCTGTGGAAAGCAAATACCTCAGAGTTTCTTTCTTTACTGTGTCACCTGTTTAGGCCCAGACCACGCATCGCTCGCCGCTGTCGGGTTTGTCCAGCCTTGTTCAGCACCCAAACTATTTGTCATAGGCCTATTTTTGTTGCTAAATTCTTTCGGCGTTCTTCGTGGTTTCACTGCTGCAGCTCATTACATTTGGGTAATCTGCTGTCAGGTTGCCCCTCAGTCGCCTGAATTCCAAAGTCTTGGGTCCTGCGCAACGGGTTGCTGACTCCTCTTCATTGACGCCAGGTCGTCGGGGTATAAAACAGGCAGCTTCGATCGCCATTTTCTTGTCTTTCTTGCCGTGGTGGTGCCCGGTTGAAGCATTTCGCAAGTGCAAGTCGGCCAATTCCTGAAATTTTCAAATTCAAGTTTCAGAACAGAAGTCTTCAATAAAGCCAAGTACCCTGTTGGGGAAACTTTTTTTTTTTTTTCTTGCTCCATACCGATGTCAGCAAAAGTTAGTAATTGCATTACTTGTGGGAAGCAAATACCTCATAAGGATTTCCATTTATACTGTATTCCTTGCCTAGGCCCTGATCATAATGTTGCCTAGCTGTCGGTTTTGTGCTAGATTTAACCAATGCACTATTAAGCGTCTGTATGTCTTTGCCTCAAAATATTTTGTAAACAAATTTAACTATCCTGAAATGTCGTCTGATAACAATCAGGCTACTGGAGTATTACTACACAAAAAAAAAAAAAAAGCAAAGAAAAAAGGACAGACAGAGGTTCAAAACAGGAGAAACTTCTAAGCCAGCCGCCAGGGTTCAAGCAGTACTCAGTGAGGTGCTTTTGTGTTCCTGATGCCCGCTTACTTTAGTCGCAGAGGGGCCCCTACCGAGACCCATGAGTCCGCACGCAGCGAGATTCTCAAGGTATTGTACCCATGGATGTCTCTCCTCGGATGGGTCCAGAGCCGCTTGAGCAGGCACCGCTTCTGAGGGTATTCAGCCTCAACATTTTTATATAAAACAGACGCCAGCTTCAAAAATCAAAGACAAAAGCAACTTCTAAAGCTAAAAACAACACATGAGCCACGCGGCACAGGCCTCTATGCGCGTAAAAAGCAGATTATCAAAATGGCTGAAGACCCAATTACATTGATCAGGGCTTCCCAACCACCTCCTGATAAGAGGCCTAGGCAAGACACCGATTATGAATCTTCAGATCAGGTTTCTATTTCTTCTGATCAGGAATTATCTATACCACCTAATAAGAATTTTTCTGATGCAGAGGAATCTATCCCATCTGCATCTCCTCCTGAAGATTATTCCTTTGAGAAACCTTGCATACTTTGAGGGAGCATTTTCAGTGGAGAGTCGAGATTTCTCAGAATCAAAAAAAAAAAAAGAGGCTCAGGGATTTCCTTCTCTCAGCATAGGCCTGTAGTCATACCTGCTGTTTTAGACATTGTGGATGATGTGGTTTTTGGAATCGAGCTTGACTCCAGATTCCTTACCTCTGGCTCCTAGCAAGCCACAGGCTGATATTACAGGTGGTTCTTGACTCGCACAAATTTTTATTTAGAAATCCCTGCTGCTGACCCTGAAACTATTTCACAGGGTCCAAAGGGTGTTAAGGCATCAGCAGCAAAAATCCTACCCTCTGACAGATTCCAGGGCACTGGATAGATGGGGAAAGAAGGATGATGTCCTTCAAGGATGCATCTGCAGTCCTTACAAATGGGTTGTCCTTGTCGTCAGGCAGCTCTCTTCGGGTCGGCCGGATTCCAAAGTTCGGTCTGGCCTCGCCGATGTTGCACTTCACCCGACGTCATAGCTGCAGTTATTCGGGTATAAAGGTATCAGCTTCGAACGCCATTTTCCTCAGTCTTTTCTTTTCGCTGCTCAAGCAGAAGCTGTTCGCGCCGGTCGGTCAGTGAACCAGAGATTACTACTACCAAGACTTCTAAAAGCTAAGTACCCTTCGCTAGACACTTTCTTGCCTCAGCCGACATGTCAGAAAAAGTGAATAACTGTTTAATCTCTAGGGAAACAAATACTCCATAAAGATTTCCACCTTACTGCTTACCTGTTTAGGCCCAGACCATGACGAAAGCAGCAGCTTGTCTAGCCTCAGCTTTCAACCGACTGACGCCAGACGCCGGGTCGAATTTGCTGAGGAGTTTTTCGCCCGCTTTTGCTTACATTATGCTCGCCGGATCCTCCGACCATGCAAATATCCAAAAGCTGCTTAAGTGAAAGCACCGACCGCGGGTCCGCTGGAGCCTGTTTCAGTCGAAACCGCGGTTAAGCCAACCGCGCGAAAGTGTCTCTGTTTCGCTGAAAGAGTCCACGGTTCTCTCCTTCCGCCGAAGTTTACCTCTTCATCGAGGCCTCATCCAGCATGGCTGAATCTGCTACTGTAAATCCCAAATTCAAGCT
Organism: Protopterus annectens; assembly: GCF_019279795.1. Taxonomy (NCBI): domain Eukaryota; kingdom Metazoa; phylum Chordata; order Ceratodontiformes; family Protopteridae; genus Protopterus; species Protopterus annectens. Next base: position 703,042,452 of record NC_056743.1, read on the forward strand.
ATTGTGTCTGCCAGGATTTATCTGATACTATCCCTTTGATATTTCTACCCCTCAGACGTGGAGCTGCTAGGCCACCTGCATCCATGTCAGATTAAGGCCTTTGCCAGGGCTAAAAGCAGCAAAATCTACCAAAACTGTTCCTGCTAAGACACCCTCTCACAGGCCTAGCTCTAGTTCACAAATGCTTAGTCTAGCAGAGGATCTCATTTCCTTTGGATCCGGGATCCCAAACCACACCCAGACAGGGCCTCCCTCACCCACCTCCAGAGTATAGTGAGGCCTAGAGTAGAGCACCGAGCCAGTTTCTTCAGGATGACTCCTCTGATGAATCAGATAATTCAAAACCTCCAGAGGGCCCTTTTTCTCCTTATGAAGACTCTGATGCAGAAGAAGTCCATTCCCTGCCTCCCGCCTGAGGAATTTTCCTTGGGGAAACCTGCATGCGCGAGGAACAATTTCAATGATAGGCCAGGATTTTTCTGTGACTCTAGGAAAAGGCTTAAACTCGCATTTGCCATACAGCATAGGCCTTTAGCCATATTCCTCCTGAACTTACTGTTGTGGATGATGCATTTAATGATGCTTGTACTGCTCCTGATTCTCTTCCTCCGGCCCCTGCTAAGCCCGATAGGTACTACAGGGTTCCGGACACACACTGTCATTTGTATAAGGCTCCTTTGCAGATCCCAAACTATCTCCCAGGGACCCAAGGCTGTAGCAGCTACTTCTGCCAAGAACCCTCCCTCTGAAAGGGAATCTAGGGCCTTAGAGGTGGGGTAAAAAAGTTTACACTTCTGCTACTCTTTCAGCTAGGGCCTTGAACTGTCAATTCCACATGATTCAGTATCAGGAATATATGTTAGACCAGTTAACTAAGAAACTGTCCTCGGATGAACCATTAGACAAAAAATCTGTTCAGGAAATGGTGCATAACATTCAGCAGGTCAGTAATCATTCCTTAAAATGTGGCTATGATGCACTGGAGGCTTCCTTTAGATCAGCCATGACTGGTACAGTGATCAGAAGACATGCATGGTTAAAAGAGCAGTCCTTACCAGACCATGTTAAATCAAAGCTCCTAGATGCTCCTATGGATAAGCTCGATTTGTTTGGCTCCCCTGCACAACAGGTGCTGAAAAAGGTGGAAGGGAAAGCAAAATTTGTCCAGACAGTCAAGGATTTCTTACAGGTCCAGCCTCCAAGGTTTAGCAGGAACTGGCCTTCCAAGAATTGGTCCTTTCCGGACACCTCCAGAGCTCAGAGAGGCAGGAATAGGCGCTCGAGGCAGGGGTCAATCCAGAGGTGCCTACAGGGGACGCCAGTGGCAGGCCAACAACCAGCGAGGTACAGCCACAGATCCAGCCACCACCATTTCCACAGGACAATCACAGTGACTTGGCTCTGGCACCGCCTACCAGGGAACAACTAGAAGCACCTTTAGGCGGCAAGCTAGCTCTATTTTCAGTAAACTGGCATTACATCACAGGAGACAAGTGGATTTTACAGACAATAGACCAAGGTTACAGGTTTCACTTCCATACTCTACCAAGGAAGAGAGGAATGCCAAACCTACCTCCGAATCAGAGGACAGAAGCTCTAAAACAAATAACTCACTTACTAAGGATGAGAGCTGTAGGGGTACCATCTATGGAACAAGGGCAAGGATTTTACTCCAGACTCTTCCTGGTACCAAGAAAAGAAAACCAATGGAGACCTATTCTCGGCTTTAAACACATACCTCATTGTTCCAAAATTCAAAATGCTGACCCTACAGAACTTCTTCCCATGCTGGGCAAGGAGTCTTGGCTGGTAACTCTAGATCTCAAGGAGGCATACCTGCGCCCCAACGACCAAATAAATGCCCTAGGGCAGATAGCCTAGTATGAACCTATGTGGCAGAACCTGGCACCCGACAGGCAGCTGACAGTAATCTTCTCCTTGTTTAGCCTGGTGAGTGGGACATCAGTGTGCCTGACTAAATAGTTTATTGGGTACGTTGTTTTGCCTAATTTTTCATGGCAGCATCAAGGAAACTTTTTTCTTCCTTCTGTTTTTTTCTTAAGTTTTGTATTTTTCATGGTATATTGATTGAGTTTCTTAGTATATTTTATTTTTTTATTTACTTTCCATTTGTTTACCAGGTTAGTCCAACTGGACACAAGATGACTGTTTTCAGCGGAGGCTGGGGGAGAAAAGCTCCAGATAATTAGTAAACCATTATAAAAAAATTAAAAATAAATTGTACAAACATAGCTATTTTGTACAAAGAGCATAGAAAATATAAAAGGAGTAAAATCAGAGTTTTACAATTGATGCAGCATACACAGTATTTAGAATACTGAAACAATTAAACAAGGTAATATACAACTGCTTGAACATAAATTCAGAAAAGTTTCCATAGACAAACAGGGTCATAAACTAGAAAGCTTAACTATATTGATATGATTTATATTGCATTTATCTTGTTTTAATGATGTGTGTACTATTGTATATGCTATATGTGCCCAAATATTTGTATTAATCTATGTATTTACAGTATATTGACAAAGTACTGGGTCACATCAGAGGCTTGGGAGGTCATTAAGAAACTGAGAACTGTTGTAAAGCTTGGCATTGAATACCATAAGTTCAGGTTATGCTATAAGAGAATAACTATGTAAAGATATCCATGTCAGCAGCCAGAATGCTTTATGAACTGAATGTTTTACTGTGCACAGTAAGAAATGGATAGATTGGCCCAAACTCTGGACTGATGTGTGTTTATTTTATTCCTGGGGAAATGCTCTTCAGAAGTGAAGAGACACATAAGGGAACAGTTTTAGTGGCACACCAGGCTGTGATTTATTTTTTGTCTGTTGTCATGCAAAGTTGACTAAATAGTTGAATCTAGTAAAGCTGGAAATGTGAGACTGTAGCCCACTGAAGGAGGGGAGATGGGAGGAGTAACTTGGCCAGGAATTGAAACTTGCAAAACTGCTCCTTGTGAAAAGTCTTTTTTATCTCAGTAATTTGTTAACACTTTTGCAAGTTTCTTTAAGAGAATGTGTAGTACATCAATAGGAACAACATTTGTAAAACTCCGCACATACCAGTCAATGACACATGAGCTGCAGACTCTCCAACTTGGCATTTCTTTTTTCAGGTGGTCCATTCTAAGGGAATGGAAGTCTAGTCTGACAACAAATGGTAGGGCTATTTGTTCTCACAGTCTGTGTATTGAGACAGATTTAGCTTTCCGAAGGAATCACAATGAATGCCCCCATAAGGGCTAACGAGTAAAAAAAAATAAATAAATAAAATGAGGAAAGAGCACTTATTTTGCTGCAGGCAGCTTTAGGAAGTACAGTAAGTCATGGCAAGATAAAAAAAAATATGTTTTTTCATTGTTTGCCCGTAGTGGTCCTTTAACTTTCTTCCTTTACAGTGATCTTATCCGTAATCATTACTGCATGTTTCACAAGTGGTAGTCTTTGGGTTGCTGCTGTTTTGGTAAGGTTTAACTAGTGAACTTGCTGGTTCATACAAAACATTCTTATCTGCTAGCCAATGTAGTTTGTGCTGGCTGTTCATGGGTAGTCTCTAAATGCCACAAGGCAGTTTAATATTCTCAGAGGAGTCATCACAAACCTTAAGATGTTCTTCGTGTTTCACTGTTGCAGTCCTCACACTTATCTGCCTGCAGGTAGCCCTCAGTCAGCCCCAATTCCAGAGTCTTTGGATTTCTGCGTCTGTTGCCTCCTCCATGACGTCAGGGGTATAAAACATGCAGCTGATGCCATTACATCAGCTTTTCTTGCAGAGCGGAGCCCGAAGCTGAAGCGGTTTGCAAGTTTCAGTCGTCCGCTACCTGAAAGTTTTGTTTTTTGAGTTTCAGGCCTGAAATCTTCTAAAGCTAAGTACCCCATTGGCGATCCTTTTTCTTGCTCTAATTGATTAATTTTTTTTATTCCGTCATATGTTTAGGCCCAGACCATGACGTTCATCACTGTAGGATATTCTTCGTGTTTCATTGCTGCAGTCATCAGATTTGATTTATCTGCCTGCAGGTAGCCCTCAGTCGGCCTGAATACCAGAGTCTTGGGATTTCTGCTTCTGATGCTGTCGCTTCTTCCATGATGTCAGGTTGTCAGGGGTATAAAACATGCAGTCAATTGCCGTGCAGTGTCAGAAGCAGTTCAAAAGTGCCAGTCATCTGCCTCCTGAAACTTTCGTTTTTTGAGTTTTAGACCTGAAGTCTTCTAAGATAAGTACCCCGTTGAAGATCCTTATTTCTTGCTCGAACAGATGTCGGAAAAAGTTAATTGTCTTGCCTGTGGAAAGCAAATACCTCAGAGTTTCTTTCTTACTGTGTCACCTGTTTAGGCCCAGACCACGACGTTCCTCGCTGTCGGGTTTGTGCCTTGTTCAGCACCCAAACTATTTGTCATAGGCCTATTTTTGTTGCTAAATTCTTTCGATGTTCTTCGTGTTTCACTGTTGCAGTCATTACATTTGGGTAATCTGCTGTCAGGTTGCCCTCAGTCGGCCTGAATTCCAAAGTCTTGGGTCCTGCGTCGGTTGCTGACTCCTCTTCATTGACGTCAGGTCGTCGGGGTATAAAACAGGCAGCCGACGCCATTTTCTTGTCTTTCTTGCCGTGTGGTGCCCGAAGCTGAAGCATTTCGCAAGTGCAAGTCGGCCAATTCCTGAAATTTTCAAATTCAAGTTTCAGAACAGAAGTCTTCAATAAAGCCAAGTACCCTGTTGGGGAAACTTTTTTTTTTTTCTTGCTCCATACCGATGTCAGCAAAAGTTAGTAATTGCATTACTTGTGGGAAGCAAATACCTCATAAGGATTTCCATTTATACTGTATTCCTTACCTAGGCCCTGATCATAATGTGCCTAGCTGTCGGTTTTGTGCTAGATTTAACCAATGCACTATTAAGCGTCTGTATGTCTTTGCCTCAAAATATTTTGGAAACAAATTTAACTATCCTGAAATGTCGTCTGATAACAATCAGGCTACCGGAGTACACACAAAAAAAAAGCAAAGAAAAGGACAGACAGAGGTTCAAAACAGATGAAACTTCTAAGCCAGCCGCCAGTTCGCTGGTACTCAGTGAGGTGCTTTTGCAGCCCCTGATGCCCGCTACTTTAGTCGCAGGCCCCTACCGAGACCCATGTGGAGTCCGGCACGCAGCGAGATTCTCAAGGTATTGTACCCATGGATGTCTCTCCCTCGGATGGGTCCAGAGCCGCTGAGCAGGCACCGGCTTCTGAGGGTGTATTCAGCCCTCAACATTTTTATATAAAACAGACGCCAGCTTCAAAATCAAAGACAAAAGCAACTTCTAAAGCTAAAAAAACAACACATGAGCCACGTGCACAGGCCTCTATGCGCAAAAAGCAGATTATCAAAATGGCTGAAGACCTAATTACATTGATCAGGGCTTCCCAACCACCTCCTGATAAGAGGCCTAGGCAAGACACTGATTATGAGTCTTCAGATCAGGTTTCTATTTCTTCTGATCAGGAATTATCTATACCACCCAATAAGAATTCTGATGCAGAGGAATCTATCCCATCTGCATCTCCTCCTGAAGATTATTCCTTTGGAGAAACCTTGCATACTTTGAGGGAGCATTTTCAGTGGGAGAGTCGAGATTTCTCAGAATCAAAAAAGAGGCTCAGGGATTTCCTTCTCTCTCAGCATAGGCCTGTAGTCATACCTGCTGTTTTAGACATTGTGGATGATGTGTTTTTGGAATCGAGCTTGACTCCAGATTCCTTACCTCTGGCTCCTAGCAAGCCAGGCTGATATTACAGGGTTCTTGACTCGCACAAATTTTTATTTAGAAACCCTGCTGCTGACCCTGAAACTATTTCACAGGGTCCAAAGGGTGTTAAGGCATCAGCAGCAAAAAATCCTACCCCCTCTGACAGATTCCAGGGCACTGGATAGATGGGGAAAGAAGGATGATGTCCTTCAAGGATGCATCTGCAGTCCTTACAAATGGGTTGTCCTGTCGTCAGACAGCCCTTCGGTCGGCCGGATTCCAAAGTCTGGGTCTGGCCTCGGCTGATGTCGCACTTCACCCGACGTCATAGCTGCAGTTATTCGGGTATAAAGGTATCAGCCGATGCCATTTTCCTCAGTCTTTCTTTTCGCGTGGCGCCCGAAGCAGAAGCTGTTCGCAAGTGCCGGTCGGTCAGAACCAGAGATTACTACTACCGAAGACTTCTAAAAAGCTAAGTACCCCGTTGGGGACACTTTCTTGCCTCAGCCGATGTCAGAAAAAGTGAATAACTGTTTAACTTGTGGGAAACAAATACCTCATAAAGATTTCCACTCTTACTGCTTACCTTGTTTAGGCCCAGACCATGACGTAGCAGCTTGTCTAGCCTGTGCTTCTTTCAACCGACTGACGCTTAGACGTCGGTCGGAATTTGCTGAGGAGTTTTTCGGCTCCGCTTTTGCTTATATTATGTCGTCGGATCCTCCGACTATGCAAATATCCAAAAAGCGCAAGGAAAAGGACCGACACTCGCGGTCCGCGGTTTCAGCCGAAACCGCGGTTAAGCCAACCGCGAGTGTCTCTGTTTCGGCTGAAAGAGTCCACGGTTCTTCCTTCGGCCGAAAGCTTACCTTCTACCGAGGCCTCATCCAGCATGGCTGAATCTGCTACTGAAATCCCACCCGTTATTGCAGGTTCACAGGATTTATCTGATACTATCCCTTTGGATATTTCTACCCCTGCACGTGGAGCTGCTAGGCCACCTGCATCCATGTCGATTAAGGCCTTTGCCAGGGCTAAAGCAGCAAAATCTACCAAAACTGTTCCTGCTAAGACACCCTCTCACAGGCCTAGCTCTAGTTCACAAATGCTTAGTCTAGCAGAGGATCTCATTTCTTTGATCCGGGGATCCCAACCACACCCAGACAGGGCCTCTCACCCACCTCCAGAGAAGAGGCCTAGAGTAGAGCCCCCTGAGCCAGTTTCTTCAGATGACTCCTCTGATGAATCAGATAATTCAAACCCTCCAGAGGGCCCTTTTTCTCCTTATGAAGACTCTGATGCAGAAGAGTCCATTCCTTCTGCCTCCCCGCCTGAGGAATTTTCCTTTGGGGAAACCTTGCATGCTATGAGGGAACAATTTCAATGACAGGGCCAGGATTTTTCAGACTCTAGGAAAAGGCTTAGAACCTTTTTGCATTTGCCACAGCATAGGCCTTTAGCCATTCCTCCAGTACTTACTGTTGTGGATGATGCATTTAATGATGCTTGTACTGCTCCTGATTCTCTTCCTCCGGCCCCTGCTAAGCCCGATAGGTACTACAGGGTTCCGGACACACACTGTCATTTGTATAAGGCTCCTTTTGCAGATCCCGAAACTATCTCCCAGGGACCCAAGGCTGTAGCAGCTACTTCTGCCAAGAACCCCCTCCCCTCTGAAAGGGAATCTAGGGCCTTAGAGAGGTGGGGTAAAAAAGTTTACACTTCTGCTACTCTTTCAGCTAGGGCCTTGAACTGTCAATTCCACATGATTCAGTATCAGGAATATATGTTAGACCAGTTAACTAAGAAACTGTCCTCGGATGAACCATTAGACAAAAAATCTGTTCAGGAAATGGTGCATAACATTCAGCAGGTCAGTAATCATTCCTTAAAATGTGGCTATGATGCACTGGAGGCTTCCTTTAGATCAGCCATGACTGGTACAGTGATCAGAAGACATGCATGGTTAAAAGAGCAGTCCTTACCAGACCATGTTAAATCAAAGCTCCTAGATGCTCCTATGGATAAGCTCGATTTGTTTGGCTCCCCTGCACAACAGGTGCTGAAAAAGGTGGAAGGGAAAGCAAAATTTGTCCAGACAGTCAAGGATTTCTTACAGGTCCAGCCTCCAAGGTTTAGCAGGAACTGGCCTTCCAAGAATTGGTCCTTTCCGGACACCTCCAGAGCTCAGAGAGGCAGGAATAGGCGCTCGAGGCAGGGGTCAATCCAGAGGTGCCTACAGGGACGCCAGTGGCAGGCCAACAACCAGCGAGGTACAGCCACAGATCCAGCCACCACCATTTCCACAGGACAATCACAGTGACTTGGCTCTGGCACCACCTACCAGGGAACAACTAGAAGCACCTTTAGGCGGCAAGCTAGCTCTATTTTCAGTAAACTGGCATTACATCACAGGAGACAAGTGGATTTTACAGACAATAGACCAAGGTTACAGGTTTCACTTCCATACTCTACCAAGGAAGAGAGGAATGCCAAACCTACCTCCGAATCAGAGGACAGAAGCTCTAAAACAAATAACTCACTTACTAAGGATGAGAGCTGTAGAAAGGGTACCATCTATGGAACAAGGGCAAGGATTTTACTCCAGACTCTTCCTGGTACCAAGAAAAGAAAACCAATGGAGACCTATTCTCGACCTGTCCGCTTTAAACACATACCTCATTGTTCCAAAATTCAAAATGCTGACCCTACAGTAACTTCTTCCCATGCTGGGCAAGGAGTCTTGGCTGGTAACTCTAGATCTCAAGGAGGCATACCTGCACGTCCCCATACGACCAAATTGCAGAAGATACCTCAGATTTCTTGCAGGATCAGAGCATTATCAATTCTCAGCATTGCCCTTTGGCTTATCTACTGCGCCCTGAGTATTCACGAAATGCCTGGCATCGGTAATTGCTCATTGCAGGCTTCAGGGAATTCAAATTTACCCTTACCTGGACGACTGCCTGTTACAAGCGGACAACAAAAACAAATTAACAAAAGATTTGAAAAGGGTCATTCATTTACTGCAAGCCCTGGGATACACAGTCAATTTAAAAAAGTCAAGGCTGATACCATCCCAAAGGATAACCTTCTTGGGTGCAGAGCTGGACACATTAAAACAAATGGCATTCCTGACGGTAGAAAAACAGGAGCAACTACCTCTCTACTTCATGGCATTAACAAAGCAGAACCAGCTAACAGCAAGAAAATTCCTGCAAGCCCTGGGTTACATGGCATCCTGCATAATATTGATTCCACATGCCAGACTACATATGAGAAAGTGACTACATATGAGAAAGTTACAGTGGTACCTAAGGAATTCATGGTCTCAGCACAAGCACAGCCTAGAAACCCAAATTCCAATAATTCCATGCCTGAAGCAAGAATTCCAGTGGTGGGCTCAGGCCTGTCAATCAAAGGACTGACCTTACACGGCACTCAACCAAGCCAGACCATCACAACGGACGCCTCAGACCTCGGTTAGGGGGCGCACATGCTGGACAAGTGCATACAAGGCTTATGGACTCACGACCAGCTGCACCTACACATAAATCAAAAGGAAATGCTGGCAGTAAAACTGGCAATTCAGACATTCAGACCATTTCTTCGACAGGGTCAACTGTTGATAAGGACGGACAACACCACAGTTATGTGGTACATCAACAAACAGGGAGGCACACATTCATACCCTCTATGCCGGATGGCTATGGACCTCTGGAATGTGGCCCTGAGCTTCAACATTCAGTTACAAGCAATTTTTGTGCCAGGAAAAGAAAATATACTAGCAGACATCCTAAGCAGAACTACCACGGATGCCCACGAATGGATGCTGCATCCGGACATCTTCAAAACCATTACAGGGAAATGAGGACTACCAGAAATAGACTTATTTGCATCCCCACACAATCACCAACTGAAAAAATTCTGCACTAGGACGTACCACCCACTTGCGTGGAAAGTGGACTCCCTATCTTTCAGTTGGAAAGACCTGACAGCATATGCATTCCCACCTCTTCCTTTGATGCACAAGGTGCTACTGAAGATCAAAGAAGACCGTCCAAGGATCATCCTGATAGCTCCAGACTGGCCAAGGCAACATTGGTACCCATTACTGAGGAGTATGTCTCGGGAACAAATATGCCCTATGCCCCTGGTTCCCTTACTGTTAACACAGAACAACTACAAAACCCTGCATCCAAACCTGAAAACACTGCAGCTGGCTGCCTGGAACATTGCATAAGAACAAATAACCCAGATTTATCTCAAAGGGTTAAAGACATTATCTTGGAGGCTCGCAGACCCTCAACAAGAAAAAACTATTCAGCAAAATGGAAAAGATATCTCATTTGGAGTACTGCAAAAGGAGAAAATGTGTCACTAGTAAACATAGTTAACATCCTGGAATACTTGGCAGAGCTCTTCCACAATGGCCTGTCCTATTCTTCCATTAAGATTCATGCATCAGCTATTTCAGCAGAATACAACTTGGATCCTCCAGTCTTCTCACATCCTCTGCTCAGGCAGTTTCTGAGAGGAATTAAAAATGTTAAACCACCCAGGAAGCCACCATTGCCAGCATGGGACTTGAACTTTGTGCTAGAAAAGTTGACACTGCCTCCTTTCGAGCCAGCAGCAACAGCAGAATTACAGTACTTATCATGGAAAACTGCTTTCCTGCTTGCAATCACTTCAGCAATGCTACAGGCATTAATGGCAGTACAGCCCTTCCTGATCTTCCACCAGGATAGAGTGTCCATGAGAACTAATCCTACGTTTATGCCAAAGGTGGTCTCCAGGGTATCTTTAAACCAAGCTATCCACCTGCCTACATTCTTCCCCAACCCACAGAACAGGGGAGAAAGACTGTTGCATACCTTGGATGTACATAGACAATTACGTTACTACCTGGACAGGACCAAGAGCAATAGAAAAACTGACCAGCTACTGGTAGCATATGCAACAGGAATGGAAGGAAAAGCAATTTCAAAACAGACAATCTCTAAGTGGATAGGAAATTGCATTAGATTTTGTTACTCTTACCATGGGAAGAAAACTCCAGAAAATATCAGACCTCACTCTACAAGGGCTACAGCCACTACCACAGCTTTCTTACGAGGAGTGGCTACCAAAGACATTTTAGAGGCTGCTACTTGGAGCTCCGTGCATACATTTGCCAAGCATTATAATTTACCTTTATACTCCAGATCCCAAGCAGGTTTTGCCACTGCTGTTTTGCAAGGGATCTTAACTACACCATAATCTTATTACTCCTCCTCCCCCAGTTTGGCTATGGTATTCTACCCATTTGTAAGGACTACAGATGCATCCTTGAAGGACATAGTACAGTTTTGTACCTACCATAAATGTAGATGTCAGATAGGAATGCATCTGCAGTCAGGATTACCCTCCCTCCTTCCCCTCTGAGGTACTCCTAGGGAATTTACCCATCTTCTAGCTAGCTGGGGGAATCTATTATGGTGTATTTGTTTGTATATATGTATATACATGTTTATTTTTATTTGCTCTCTCATTTGGAAACTTTTGCAATTATCCAAATTTAGCCTTCCTAGAGGGCACCTGGCATCTGGGGCAAGAAACACTGAGGAAAATGGCATCGGCTGATACCTTTATACCCGAATAACTGCAGCTATGACGTCGGGTGAAGTGCGACATCAGCCGAGGCCAGACCCAGACTTTGGAATCCGGCCGACCGAAGGGCTGCCTGACGACAGGACAACCCATTTGTAAGGACTGCAGATGCATTCCTATCGGACATCTACATTTATGGTAGGTACAAAACTGTACTTTCTTCATGTTTCACTGTTGCAGTCATTACATTTGGGTAATCCTGCTGGCAGGTTGCCCTCAGCCGGCCTGAATTCCAAAGTGTTGTGTTCTGCATCGGTTGCTGTTGCCCCTTCCCTGACGTCAGTTCGTCAGGGGTATAAAAGAAGCAGCCGACGCCATTTTCTTCAGTCTTTCTTGCCGTGCGGTGCCTGACTCAGAAGCAGTTCGCAAGTGCCGGTCGGCCGACTCCTAAGTACCCCGTTGGGGAAACTTTTTCTTGCTCCAGACCGATGTCAGAAAAAGATAATTGTATTTCTTGTGGAAAGCAAATACCTCATAAGGATTTTCATTCTTACTGTATTCCTTGCCTAGGCCCTGATCACAATGTTACTGGTTGTCGGTTTTGTGCTAGATGTAACCAGCGCACTATTAAGCGTCTGTATAACTTTAATTTAAAGTATTTTGGTAGCCAGTTTAATTATCCAGAAATGTCGTCAGATGGCCATCCGACTACCAGAGCTCACAAAAAATGCAAAGAAAAGGATAGAGGAAAGCAACCGAGGCCCAAAACAAACTAAGCTTCTCCTAAGCCAGTCGCCGGTTCTCAGTGAGGTGCTTTCGCAGCCCCTGACACCTGCTGCTTTAGATTCTCCGGCTGCTACCGACTCCGACGTGGAGTTGGCCATGCTACTTGGATACTCAAGGTGTTTGAGCCTCTGACGCTAATCCCTCAGATGGGTCCGGAGCCGCTGAGCAGGTACCGGCTTCTGAGGGTGTATTGAGACCAAAACATCTTTACATTAAAATTACTTCAGCTTCAAAGGCAAAGACTAAAGCATCTTCTAAAGCAAGGAAACAAACTCAAGAGCCATGTGTACAGGCCTCTGTGCCCAAAAAACAGATCAAAATGGCCGAAGACCTGATTACCTTGATCTCAGAGGTTCCCATCCCCCTCCTGATAAGAGGCCTAGGCAAGACACTGACTATGAATCTTCAGATCAGGTTTCTATTTCTTCTGATTCCTCTTCTGATCGGGGATATTCTTTACCCACCTGTTGCTGAAGAATATATACCTTCAGCATATCCTCCTGAGGACTATTCCTTTGGGGAGACCTTGCATACCTTGAGGGAGCATTTTCACTGGGAAAAGCAAAGATTTTTCAGAATCTATAAAGAGGCTCAGGGAATTCCTTTTACTACCACAGCACAGGCCTCTAGCCATTCCCCCTGTGTTAGACATTTGTGGATGTCTTTTCGCAGTCTAGTTTGACCCCTGACTCCTTACCCCCAGCTCCTGTTAAACCTGACCGATATTACAGGGTTCCAGACTTGCATAAATTTCTTTTTAAAAACCCTGCTGCAAACCCAGAAACTATTTCACAGGGTCCAAAGGGAGTTAAGGTCTCGTAGCAAAAAACCCAACCCCCTCTGACAGAGATTCAAGGGCACTGGATAGATGGGGAAAAAGGTTTACACATCTGCAACTTTGGCTATAAGGGCCTTTAACTGTCAGTTTCATATGCTCAAGTATCAGCAACATGTCATGGCATTGCTTAACCAGAAAATGATGTTACTGTGAATGTGCAGAAAACAAGGAAATGCAGGATTTATTGCATGCAGCTGAACAAGTTGGAAAGCATACCTTGCAATGTGGTTTTAATTCTTTGGAGACCTCCTGCAGGGCTGCAGTTACGGGTTCTGTAATTTGGAGGCATGCTTGGTTAAAGGAACAAAATCTGCCTTATGTTAAAGTTAAATTACTAGATGCACCTTTACAGCATGATACTTTGGTGTTAAGGCAGAAGAGCTGTCAAAGAAAATGGAGGACAAAGCTAAATCTATGCAAACTGTTAAAAGATTTTTTGCAAGTACAGCCACCTAGGTTTAGTAGACACTGGCCTACAAAAAAATTGGTCCTTTACAGACCCCAAAGGGGCAGATCCAGACACCCAAGGGGCAGATCCCAGGCGCAAGGTCAAAGCAACGGGGTGCTTCTACCTCCAAAGCTGGAGAAGATAAATCACAAACATACAGAAAACAGACCCAGTGACTTTCCCCTGCCTGCACTAAGCACTTGCCTTCTGGCCGCACCCTTAGTGGGGAAAATTAGCACTTTTTGCTCAAAATTGGCACATTATAACCCAGGACAAATGGGTTCTAAATATAGTGTCACAAGGCTACAAATTCCAATTCCATACTCTGCCAAAGGCAAACTGCTGGCCAGATCTGCCCAAAAATCAATGGGCAGAGGCACAAAAACAAGTTTCCTCCCTTATGGACTTGAGGGTCATTCAGCAAGTACCAGAGCAAGAGCAGGGACAAGGATTTTACTCGACTGTTCTTGGTACCAAAAAAGGACAAGGCCTGGAGACCGATACTGGACCTATCTATTCTGAACTCATTCCTGGATATTCCAAAATTCAAAATGTTAACTTTTGCAGCAGCTTCTGCCCATGTTTGACAAGAATGCTTGGTTTGTGACTTTAGACCTAAAAGAGGCATACCTGCATGTTCCAATCGGACAATCTTGCAGAATATACCTTAGATTCAAGGCAGGTTCAATGCATTACCAATTCTCTGCACTGCCCTTTGGCTTATCTACTGCGCCCAAGGTCTTTACAAAGTGCCTGGCACCAGTAATTGCATTCTGCAGACAGAGGAATACAAATATATTCTTACTTGGACGACTGCTTAATTCAAGCACAGAACAAGGACATTCTTCTTCAACATCTGGCATTTGTGAACAGAGTTCTAACTTGCCTAGGGTACACAGTCAACAAAAAGAAATCAAAACTAGTACCCTCTCAAGAGATGACATTCCTGGGTGCAAGCTTGAATACAACTGCCCAGATGGCTTATCTCACGCCAGACAAAGGCAACGGATGACGTATTTCAAAATATTTGCAACAAAGGCCCAGTTATCTTTAAGAAAAATTCTGCAGGCTTTGGGCTTCATGGCATCCTGCTAATTTCATATGAATGACTGCATATGAGGAAACTTCAGTGGTACCTAAAAAGTGTTTGGACTCAACATTGCCACAGCCTGGAAACAATGATTGCTGTCATTCCCTGCCTGCAACAGGAGTTTCGATGGTGGGCAAAGGCTTGTCACCAAAACAAGGGACAGCCATTCACATTACCCCCCAGCCAGGCAGACACTAACAACGGATGCATCAGATTATGCCTGGGGGGGCCCACATGGCAGGAAGATGTATTCAGGGCACATGGTCCTTAAACCAAGTGCATCTGCATATCAATCAGAAAGAGATGCTAGCTGTTCAAAATGCCCCGTCAGCCTTCAAGGACCTACTTCATCCGGGACAACTACTGATAGATAGACAACACCACGGTCATGTGGTATATAAGCAAGCCGGGGGGCACACATTCTTTACCCCCTTTGCAGACTAGTCATGACATTGTGGGACACAGTACTGATCTACCAAGTACATCTGCAGGCACAATTCCTGCCAGGAAAGGAAAATACTCTGGCAGACATACTAAGCAGAAACCTCATGGATCCACACGAGTTGAAGCTGGATTCACAAGTCTTTAGCATAACAAGGAAATGGGAATGCCTGGAAATAGATCTATT